>NC_084972.1:16880794-17180794 GCF_963691925.1 Scomber scombrus
ACGGCTCAGTTCAGCCTATTTTAAAAGGAAAAGAAATTTGAATTAGTGAGAAACAAAAAAGCAGTAGTAGGTCCTTGTTACCTGGCTGGATGACCACTGAGCAGCAGCAATGGCTGTGCTGGCAACAGAGAGAGCGCTGGCTCTGATCCCATCAGGCTGTGCTGAGTCTCTGTTACAGGACATGGAGCCGTTAGTTAAACCCTAATTTTGCAGGACATGCAGGATGAAAAAATTTCTCCCAAATTTGCTTTAACCATGCCTGCATTTAAAAACCCTCAAGCAGAATGTGATCCTGAATATAATTTCTGAATAACTGAACCATTTATTATTCAATTCTAGGTGCAGTTTGAAGAAAACAGTGTGTATATTGTTGTGGATTCCAGTCCCCACATGTTTCCATCCACACTGTGTAGATGCAAAATATCTTTTATGTACTATATTCTATTCATGGAAAGCTAAAGATGGGCTCAAATCATGCACGTATGTTTGTGTGATGACTCACTTCCGAGCACTCTTGGCATAATCCACACCAATTGTTTTCCCATCCAGTTTTATAGGTGGCTGAAGGCTCTGGAGAATGGTGAGTAGCTGAGAAGCCTCCTGTACAAGAAAGATACAAGATTGTCACGTGTGTGTACACCCACAAAAGAAACAATACACTGTACTATATATTGACTACATAAATAACACACCAAAGGAGATGAGAGCTGAACAAAGGCAAAGCCTCTGTTTTGTCCTGTTTGCTTGTCTTTGATGAGGCGGATGTTGCCTGTGGACAAGTTGGCGTAGGGGGCCAATATGTTCAAAATTCCATCGACAGTTGAAAGGGGGGCGATGTTCCTCAAAATTATTGCTGTAAGCAAAGCAAGTAGTTAATGTATGCAGAATATGTGCACTAGAGGATTGTAATATTTAAATATGTGAGGAAAACCACACTCACTGTCTCCGTTGTAATCTCCAGGCTGTTGAGACTCGGCATTTAAACCGATAACTCCTGATGACTCCCCATCTGTATTCAGCAAGGACAAGTACATTGACCCATAGGTTGTCAGTCAGGAGTCAGTACAAGCCACTAACATAAGGAAGGACAGGGTGGAAGTAAAAACTCACCAACTTTAGCTGCTCCACACCTGAAACACTTCAGCCTCTTCCGGAAATTGTACAAGCCACACTGTGATAAACCAGTGACAAGGTTTTATTTGTGTTATCGGGCAGCAAGTTAAATTAATTATGAAATATGCTGGAATCGCAGTGTAGTTAGGAATTACACTCACAGCATTGCAAAGCCAGTTTTCAAACTTCTGCCTCCTGTTGCTGTAGTGCACTGCGATGCTTTTCCCCTGGATCACCAGCTTGTTCTGTGAAGTCAAGAAACCACCAGTTATTTCAAATTTTCGACACATTTCAGCCAAAGAGGCAGGTGAGGTCCTGCCGCTAACCCACTCCATGAGTGAGCACAGCTGGAACGGGAAAAGAGTGGCTACGCTTAACACTCGCTGCTTAGGTAGAGTGGCTCAGGGAGTAAAAAGGGAACAGAGATAGAAAGAGAAGTTCAGAGTGAGCGAGAGCTGTAGTTCTCGTGTACAATGGAATGAAGTTCTCATTCAAAATGTTTCTAAGTGTTTGGGACCGGAGTGCTGCCAGCTCATCCCTGTCTCACTCCAGTCTTCGGGCATTAAATGGAGGTGAGAAAATATCCAAGTGACTGAGCTGGAGCAGAATGTGCTATGAAACCACATGGCAGTCAGGACTAATCAAGACCATTTAAGTGCTCATTAAAAGAGGCAAAGGGTGTATTTAGCTACGTCCAACAGTTTTTACATTGTGTGCTTGTTAATAATGTAAAAATATTTCACTGCATTTCCAAAAGCAAAAGTGATTCACCACATCTGTAAACTAAGTAGCTGAGAGACTTTTGCTTTGGCTAAAAATGTTGCTGTATACTTAGCAAATTAATCAACCAAGTGCGTGATATCGAAAATATATGATATCATAGTTATACACCATCAAGTTTATGATACAGTCCTAAATATAAACATATTTCAGTTTTAACTGTTATCAACATGGTATCGTTTAATTGGGGCTCTAATCTCCAAGAATAAATGCTAGACTTGGTGATTGTTGAGGCAACCTGATTGGTCTCCATCCATCGGGTAGAATCTTGCAAGTGATAAAACTCCACGAAGGCGAAACCTCGGCTTATACCTAGAGACAGCATTCAAATATAGACGGGAGGCGTGTTAGTTAGAATGCTTTGGTGCAACATTCAAACTCACAATGGGCTTGAACAGTCCAATTCAAAGTCAAACGGAGGGAGGAGAGTGCTTACAAAGTCAAAAGGGATGGTGGATTTTGTATACCATAGCATGTAATGTCTGTATAATAATTGGTACCGTACATACAGTTACCTCCTTACCTGGCTATGTCATTGCACCAAATGATTTTATGTGACACAATGGGATCCTCTGACAGTTGTAATATCAGGCACAGTGATAAAAGAGGCAAAGATGATTGTAAGGCAGAGATGTGAAGGTCAATGTGAGAGCCTCCACTGAACAGCGACACTCACCTGTCCTTTTCTTCATCAAGCGGATGTCCACAGGCTGCGGCCCCTGCAGCTGCTCAAGGGCTGAGCGGATCTGGAACACGGAGCACAGGGGTCAAATTCATGTAAATACAACTGTTCTTTTGCATATTATTAAAAAAAAAAGAAAAAAAGGTGATATTACACATTACACACATGCAGCTAAAAAAAAAACCAAACAAAACAAAAAAATGTAACCCATTGTCAGAAAATGGTCTGCTGCCTCTTCTGAAGGCCTCTTCTAAAGTGAGACTTTGCTGTCAGCTTCCCAATTCATTTGAAAAAGGATGAATGAGAGAAGCTGTGGTCACGTGAGTTAGATAGTGAATGAAAAGAGGGACCATTGATAGCAAGAAAGCCAGTGAATCGGACCAATAGAACATTATTTTCGTTCTAGAGCACAAACACCCCCACACACCTCCACTCAACCCTGCCTGATTTGGTCTGAATCAACCCAACTCAGCTAGATCACAAAAAAACCCAATGGACATCAGATGTTTCACTTTGACCAGTTCAATTTTACAAAGTGCTCTCCTCTGCATAAAGTAGATTGGGACAGCTTTCCAAAGAAGCTGCCAGGTTTGAATAGGAAGAAAAACTTAAAAATGACCTCAGGACATTAGGTAAAGCCAGACCAAATGTACCAAAGCGGCCAGGTACTGCCCACACCTCCCATAATCAGCTGCTTGATGGTGGACCAGTTGAAGAGTCATGTTACATCAAATGCAGTTTCCTACTTTGCGTCCATTGTTGTATATTAGGTTCACAAGTGACACAGATAAGTCACTTGTGAACCTTCTGCTGCTTCTTCTCTCCAGGGGTTAAATGACTAAGTAACCCTCCATTTACATATGTTTTGATTAGACAAGCATTCCAGGTTTGACATTGCAATTTTCCACTATTTCTAAATTCACCAATTTTAACTTAACACTTAATCCTGCCAATAGGGTACTAAACTCTGCTAATTTGTAGAAAAAAAACAAGGAAGCAGTAACTCTGACAAGCTCACAGCTTTTGGTGAAGCTTTACCCTTAAAAAGCATGAGTAAGAGCTGTGAACATACATCGTCATCTGTGACATGGAGAGAGAGACCCCTCAGCATAACAGTCTTGCTCTCCTCTTCCTGCTCCATTTTGTAGTCCTGCTCTGGATAGTCTCCATCATACTCATCATCCGATCTGTCGCTGTTGTGACGTTTTCGACCCCTCTGTTGTAAACAAATAAATAATGCAGCAATTATCGAATTTGAAAGCTGGATTTACTTTATTAGTATACTAACATGTGCTTTCACATGAATTCCTATTGGCTTACCTCTGGACTGTCTCTGTGTTCATCAAAGCGCTCTCTGTGTCTATCATCACCCCAGCGTCGATCATAATCCCGCTCTATATTTCTACTTCGTCTTTCCTGCCAGTCTGGATCATCTCTCCTTCCATCTGAACCATATCTCCCACTACGCTCACTACGACTGAGCCTGAAATAAAAGATTCAACAGTTTTTATTGTCACATGCACAACACAGCGGATGGCAACACTGAAAGCAGTGACATTTGTTTTCTTCATGCTCTAGTAAAGGAGAGAAGAGAAAAAGACATGAGGTTTATGAGACGAAATAAAGAATACACACATAAATATACATTATATTGCAGTATTGCACATGGGTAATGGACTGAATGCAGTTGTATGTTTTCATACACACATCACACTCGCTAATTTCGTTGTACTACCTGTATAATGACAATAAAATGTGATTCTTGATTCTTAATAAATAGATTTATAGGGTGTTGTACATAAGGGATATGTGATAAATACCTTTGGTAACAATGTAGTGTTTGGTAGGGGGTTGGGTAAGGGTGCACAAGAAGAAGAGAGAGAGAAACTGTGTGAGTCTCTGTTTTGTCATAAGCTTCTTTTGGGGAGAAATTTCAGACTTAGGCCCACTTAATTGGGGACAGCTTGTCCAACTGGAGATAAAGGCTGTGTCCCCAATTGGGAAAAAGCTGACTTTAGGGTCAGTGGTTAAAGTTAGGGTTAGGTTTAGGCAAGTAGTGGTTATGGTAAGGATTAGAATAAATTCCAGATTAATGCAAGCCTATGTAATGTCCCCAAAAGTGACCATAGTCTATTTATGTGTATGTGTGTGTGTTTATTATGTATGTTCACAACGTTCAACAGTCTGATGGCATAGGAAGGTGAAGGTGACAATTAGATTAATGCACTGAAACTGTGCCACTACTACATTAGATTAATGAGCTTACCTTTTATCAGCTCCCATGGTTTAGTGTAGAGGACACACGTTCAATCAAGGGACTCTATGAGACAAAAAAAAACCAAAAAAAAACTCAGCCATTGAATCACTATTAAGACATTGTTTAAGATCAGCAGGGAAAACCTCAGAGCACACAACTGGAACACATGCCTTGATTTATTTGTGCTGTGTGTGACAACATGGCTTCTTATTTGTTATCCCCCACAAATTGAAAGAAGTACTTTATAAAATAATATTTATCCCACAAACAAAATTGTCTCAAGATGTTGAAACATCAGTAACAAATGTGAATTTTGTAAAAACGAAGAAGAAACATATAAACATCTATTTTATGAATGTCAGCACACATCAGGATTCTAGGAAAAAAAAGATTACCATGACATTCATGCCATTAAGTTGGAAGTCAATAGGATGTGGTTCTCGATCTGCCACAATATTTGATACTATAAACTGTATTGAACAAAATAACAACAATGAAACCAGCCATACAGCCATACAAATGTAATACGGACAGCTGCCAGGCAGACATCCCCATTTTGACTAGCTTGGACACAGTGAACCACTTTCATGCAAACGTTTCATACTGATTGACATTTGAAACAGCTGACAGAAACCATTGTTTCATATAGCTATACATTAGGTTAACGAGTGATACACTGCTCGGTAAGTGAACGTCAGAGATATCCTGGCGAAAACAAGCCCCAGGCCTTTGTTAACACAAGAGTCACAGGCCACTGGAGATATGTACGCTTAGCTTTAGCTTTAAGGTTTGATGAATGCCGTGTGTATCAGTTAGCGTAGTGGTAAATATTTGAGCTTACGTTAACCGAAAGAAGAAATACAATCCCGTGTCGTTTGGTGTTAACAAAACGTATTAGAAACAGCTCGTTGAATCTGATTTTCTGTAACTACGTGTTTTTTCAGCTCGTCCGGTCTGAAGCTGCTTTTTCCTCTTCTTTGGTGTTTTAAGGCAGTTGGTGTCTTTGATTGTAATACTGCCTCCTGCTGGATTTATCCGTCTGGTCCAATCATATAAGGTCCAATGCAATGTCACGGGCTAGACCTGCTTCTTTACTCTTTGGTCTTATGGGGGATTTCTAACGTGAGCATTACTGCCAGCTACTGGAATGCAATGTGGCGCAGTAGATTAACAGGATAGATAGATAGATAGATAGATAGATAGATAGATAGATAGATAATAGATAGATAGATAGATAGATAGATAGATAGATAGATAGATAGATAGATAGATAGATAGATAGATAGATAGATAGATAGATACATACTTACATACATAGAATGTATATAAGAAGAGCCCAATCGACATATCGGTCAACCGATATTATCGGCTGATATTGACCTATTGCAGATATATCGGTATCACCGAATATGTTGTCCGATATGTGTTGATATTTTGAAGTTATATAAGCAGCATTTTATGTATACTTCATAATTTTTCTGAATTCAATTTCCATTTATGCATTTTTTAAAAATTCATAGCTAATTCTAATTATTATTACATTTTATTGTTAAACTGTAAAATATAATATGATATACCAGCCTCTATTACATCTTTGTTGCAAGTGACTGATAACCACATTTGAGAGATCATTGCTAAAAAAAATTGTGTTTATGTATATATTCTGTACATATAACAATATCAGCCGATTCAAAGTAGGGGTGAGGGGCGGGTAGTGGGGGTAGACAGACCAGTTCAGTTTGTAAGTCCGTCCTGTAACTTGTTACATCATTGTTAGTGATGAGACCCACCACAGTTGTATCATCCATAAACTTTATGAAGAGGTTTGAGCTGTGCAGGGTGAAGAGCAGGGGGATGAGCACACATCCCTGGGGGGGGCCCCGTGTTCCGTGTGATGTTGCTGGATGTGTTGTTGCCAACCTGAAATGCCTGTAGTCTACCAGTAAAAAGTCCAATAACCAATTGCACAGGGAGGTGTTAAAGCTAAGACAGTCCAGTTTCTGGATTAGCTGCTGGAGCATGATTGTGTTGAATGCTGAGCTGAAGTCTATGAACAGCATTCTCACATATGAGTCCTTCCTGTCCAGGTGCATGAGGGCTGAATGGATGGCAGTGGAGATTGCATCATTGGTGGACCGGTTGGCCCAGTATGCAAATTGGAAAGGGTCTAGGGAGGGAGGGATTTAATGTGCTGCATGACTATCCATTCAAAGCACTCATGACAATGGGAGTCAGTGCAACAGGACGGTAGTAATTGAAACTGGATGGAGATGGCTTCTTTGGCACAAGTATAATTGTGGGTGCTTTAGAAGCATGAAGGGACAACAGCCTTGCTCAGGGAGGTGTTAAAGATGTCTGTTAGGACATCATTGAGCTCTTCTTCACAGTCCTTTAGTTTAGGACATGGCCAGGTATGTTGTCTGGACCAGCAGCTTTGTGGACATTGATCCTGGAGAGAGATTTCCTCACGCTGGCTGGAGACAGGCACAAAACCTGGTCATCAGGAGGGGGTCATGTCTTCTGTGCAGGTGTGGGGATGTCTGCTTCAAAGTGTGCAAAAAATGATTGAGTCCATTTAGCAGAGAGTTGTTGTAACAGGTCTGTGGTGGGAGTTTGTAGTCCGTGATGGTCTAAATCCCCTTCAACAGACTCTCCTGTCTCTGAAGTTATTGGCCATCTTCCTTGTGAATTGTTTTTTGGCCGTCCTGATGCCATGGGACAGGTTAGCCCTGCAGTTGTCAGTTCTGCAACATCGCCAGCTCTGAAGGCAGCATTCCGGGCCGTCAGTAGCCTGTAGACATCCCTTGTCAACCATGACTTTTGGTTAGCCCGTGTGGTGATAGTCCTGGTTTCAGTTACATCGTCATGCATTTGGTGATGTAAGCCGTCACTGTCTCTGTGTATAAATGAGTATTGGTGTGATTGTTGTAGGTGGCTGTTTGATAACCAAATTTGGGAGATCTTTGCTAAAAAAATGTGTGTTTATGTATATATTCTGTACATATTATCAGCCAATATATCGATATCAGCATTTCCTTGCTCCCTAATATCGGTATCGGCATTGGCCCCTAAAATCCAGTATCAGTCAGGTCCTAATACATACATACAGTACATACATACATATTACTTTATATGATCTGTGTGTGTCAGTATGTGTCATCAGCAGAGGAATCTTCTTCTATGATTACATAGTATAATTGCTTATGCCCAAAACTATAGACAATGGCTATCAATCCCTTCAAGCTTTGCTTTTGTGACCAGGATAGACATTTTGAAATTATCCATTTCCAAATGGGGAAAACGGGCAAATGGGCACACATTCATTCACTTAAGAGAAAAAAAATCAGAGAAAACAACATGCATTGTTAATATATACCATTCCTGCTCTTTATTACGTTTAATTATTTATACATGGGTGCCTTGTATTAAAGCCATAATACAAGTACTCTGAATTCTAAACAATTGTATTATTTTCTAACAAGATTTCACTTTACCTCAAAATTCAGAAACAACTACTTTAGTTACCCAGGAGGACTAATTGACAAAACTAGCTGTACAGTTGTTATTAATTGTAATAAAACAAATATCTTTCCACAGACCCCAGCATGCCGACCATGGGAGACACTGGCTGACCAGGGCAGACGCGTCCTCCATCACCGCGGGGTGGCGCTGCAGTCCCGGTGAGTGAGACGCGGATGAGCCACAGAAGCAGAGCTCATCATCCCTGGATTCAACCACCACAGAGCAATGGCCGCGGCAGCTGATGCAAATTGTTAAATATTGTTTAATTGATTAAACTACCTCACTTAGCGCATGCTTTGAGTCTTTCGAAGTTAAGAAGAAAAACATTGTGAGTTGCGGTCGCCGCGATCTCACGCCTGCTCCAACACTACTGCGAACCGGGCATCAGGAAGAGAGGAAGGTAGCCAGATGGCTAACGTTAACATTAGCGTACCACCAGCGTCTCTTCTGCGCATCTATAGCAGTTTCGGACATCCTTTGTTTATTCTTATGAGAAAACAGATTGTTTCAACTTTGTGACGCGGAGCTAAAGTGTATTGTTTTACGCTGGTTAGTTAGCTTGATACGCATGCTACAGCCGCTGCCTGCTAGCTAGATGCACTGACAGCTCATACCTCTAACGCTAATTAGCTCTTACAGCTTTTGGTCATTTACAGAGCTATTACATGCAAGCAAGTCTCACATTAATCAGCAGGTTTTAGTGTTCGGAGTTGACAAAATCTGTCTTAAACTTGCCTGTTGATAGTCTGTGTCTTTGATTCTTCAGCTACCAGGCTATATGGCTGAGCCGGAGCTTCTGCTGGACTCTAACATTAGACTATGGGTGGTATTGCCCATTGTCTTCATCACCTTTTTTGTTGGGGTGATTCGGCATTATGTCTCCATCCTTCTTCAAAGTGACAAGAAGTTGACACTAGAACAGGTTTCTGACAGGTAAGTAATCTGTAATAGTGATGTGACTATGTGTGAATGTTTAGTTTTTATTTCTGTGTCATGCCAAACATTTGTCCCACCTCACATGAGATTAAAGACATTTGACAAAACATGCATCTTCCTAGTAATATATATACAAAGCACACACAGAAACAAGTGGAAAAGAGAAAAGGAACACAAATAAAAAACATGAAACAAAACAAAAATCCCAAAGGAAGTGTTCACAGAAAATAAATTTAAATCAATATCTGAAAAAATTGTACTAAACACAGGATCAACCAGTTCACAATAAAAACGATAGTAGAAAAAATGAATATCCTCCGTATCATTTAGACAGTACATTTGACCAATCTGCTTTTCTTCTAGATTAACACACTGTTCAGTTTCAGTAGTCAGTGTTTAAATACCAGGTCTCAGCTGGGCACATAGAGATCTTTGCTTTTTAGACAAATTGGTCTGATTTGATCTGATGAATGAATACATCTCCCATTCCAGCCAGGTTCTTATTCGGAGCAGAATTCTCAGAGAAAATGGAAAATACATTCCCAAACAGGTAGGCAGTTGAGTTTATGTTATTTCATTACGTACTTGTTAAACCTGTAGTCTTGCCATTTATTTGAGGCAACTACAGCATGTGAGGCAATGATACTTAAATTCTCTTATGTTTTAGTCATTTTTGATGAGGAAGTTCTACTTCAATAATCAAGAAGATGGATTTTTCAAGAAGACCAAAAGAAAGGTTGTTCCACCCTCTCCAATGACCGGTAATCTTTTTTGAAGTGTTAACCAATATACAGAATGTGAATATGCAATCTCCTGACAGGACAGATGATAGCTACAGAATTTCTTGGCATTATCATGAGCATCACTTCAGTATTAGGAGTCTTTCCTCCTGTGGATATCACCATGTCACTGCTGAAAGTCTGGTCTTTGACTATACAAAAAATGCATATACAGGGAAACTTAAAGTCTGTATTAGAAAAAGAATTGTCAATTTAACACATCTACATTTTGGTGCAGCAAACTCACTGTACAGTTATTATTGTAATAAAACAAATGTACAAGACATATTGATTATATTTGCTCACTCCATCTTTTCACAGATCCCAGCATGCTGACAGACATGATGAAAGGAAATGTCACCAACGTGCTTCCAATGATCCTCATTGGAGGCTGGATAAACTGGACCTTTTCAGGATTTGTAACAAGTAATGATCTCACTCATCACAAGCCTGTGGCACATTATGTGGGATGCACAAAAATGACTTTTGGTTTGTTTTGCTATAAGAAATAGTTTTATGTGGAAACCCTACACCGAGTTCTTTCTGTACCCTTTTTCACACAGCTAAGGTTCCCTTCCCTCTCACTCTGCGCTTCAAGCCCATGCTGCAGCAAGGAATAGAGCTGCTTTCACTGGATGCTTCCTGGTAAACTTACAAAACAACAATTGTTGTGATATACCGTGCTACTCATTACTGATGTCAAGATAATGCTTTACCTTTTGGTCACTTTCTCTCTTGTTTTTTCTGTGTGTTCATCAAGGGTGAGCTCAGCGTCCTGGTATTTCCTGAATGTGTTTGGGCTACGAAGCATGTACTCATTAATCCTAGGCCAAGATAATGGTAATTTTTGCTAATTTCAATATTATTTTGTTTCTCAGAATGTACAGTTTACACAAAAATGTCTGCACCTGTTACACAAGCGAAAAATGAAGGGACTTGAATCAGAGGATCGAAAGATTGCAATTATATTCATAGCAACAAAATCAATAATTTAATTGTTTACTTGCCAAGGAACTGTTGGCACACTCTTGTGCGTTGGTGCACATAGTTTTAAATTGGTAGGTGTGTGAGTGGTTGGGCCTCAACTATGTGAACCACCCAATGTAAACCAATAGATAAAAGCTGCATTTAATTGCATAGAGAGGTGTTGATTCAAAATCAGCAGTACTAGAGACCCTTGAAGTTGTCATTTGATTCAGTGTTGAACGTGAACTATGAACAGATGAATGGAGAGCATGAGACTTTGTTGAATTCCATGCTATAAGTTGCATTCAGATAATTATCATTACATTCCAAAGATTCTGATTGTGATTGTTACGTGATGCAACCCTCACAGGTGCTGATCAGTCGAGGATCATGCAGGAGCAGATGAGTGGTGCTGCGATGGCCATGCCGGCAGACACAAATAAAGCTTTCAAGGTACATATAGCATCAGCAAGGTTAATAATGAGGTTGGGCATTGGTCGTTTGTTCATGTGATTTTTGTCCTTGATTCCAGGCCGAGTGGGAGGCACTGGAACTGACTGACCATCAGTGGGCACTGGAGAGCGTAGAGGAGGAGCTGATGAGCAGGGAGCTGGACTTCGATGGCATGTTTAGCAAGGAGCTGCCAAGTGGCATCTTCTGATGGCCTGATAATTTCTACTTGGAGCTTTCACTTTTAATTTTGATCATTTCAGGGATTTGTTTTTGGTTACAAACACAGAGATGGGACAAATCCCTTCATGTTATGCAAAGTTTACATTCCCTTATTTGAGGTCCTTGTCACATTACCTTTCCGTACCTGTTTGGGAGAAATTAAGTGGCTTTTTGCATATTGAAATGCATCATTATTAGCTTGCAACTGTATGCCATCATAATGCCATTAGGTAATAGAATGTGAACTACCTAGTGTGTATTTTTTCTTAGGTCATGCACAGCTAGCATTACTGTACTCATTTTCATATGTACCATCAACACTAGGCGTAAATACCATTTTACAGGTCTGAATGATGTTTATCTAATTATAATTTAACAATCTTTAACCACTCCTTTGTTAGACCATAGATAGATCATCTGCTCTGTGTCAGCTGCCTGAAGTTGGAAGTAAATCCAGAACTGATTAGGTGTTGGCCTGAGCAAAATATGTTTTTGTGATTGAAATGTTGTGTTTTTGAAGTATGTAGATGGTTTATTTTGTATTGTAACTCTCCTGTGTTTTGTACAGAATAAAGCCTGTTTTGACTAAATACCTGGGTTGATTTGTTGCAGTGCACCTAAATACAAGTTTCGTTTTTGCAAGCTAGTAATTACTAATATTGTTTTCTGCCCTTAGCTATCATACAGTGTCATTCAGTGTTGATTTTAATGATACCATAGGGGGAACTCCCAGCAGAACAAGGGTCCATGTAAAAACCCTTTTGGTAATTTGCGGATTTGGAAATTTAGCATCTGGTTCTTCAGTGACTAGCCGGTTTGGAGGACGCTATGACAGGATAGTCACATTGGAAAGCAGCACCCTATCTCTCCTCGACTGTGTAATGACCGGAGAGGAAGAGCGTCTCCCTCGCCCAACTGTTCCTGCTCCATCCGCGCGTTCACGACACCGGCGGCACACTCGCTGCATGATGGCCGAGGGAGGCGGACCCGAGTCGGGTGGCGCGGCGGACTCCGACTCGGAGCCGGTAGCAGCACAAATGCCAACCCCTTCAACCGAAAGTCAAAAACAGACTATTGGGTCACTTTTGAAAACAACTCTAAGAAAAGGCGACGAATGGTAAGAGGCGGCAACAGCCAACAGTTTCGGCTCGCTAATGCTAGCTAGTGAGAAACAGGAAATGCTAACATGCTAAGGCAAGTCTGAAATCGAAAGCTGCTGAGCTAGCACTGATCTCTTTAGCTAGCTAATGTTTAACAAGTTAGCATACCAGCAACCAAACAGCTTGAGGTTATAATTAATCTTAAAAGTGGTGCATATAGTAAACACTATTAGCGTTAGCCATAAACAACCAGACACACCAGTTAACCGGCTAATTCGTAATGTATTTCAACGTTAACAAGCAACGCTAGCAGGCGGTGGCTAGCGTTAGTCGGTTGTTACAATAGGCCCCGGCCACAGATGGTTCAGTCAAACCGGTTCGTTTGTGGATCTGCTCTGATCAGGAAATGGGCCTGTTGACAAGAACATGATGTGATGTCGTTACCGGCTTGTAGAGACATGCCAGTTGGAGTTGTCAGACAAGCTTCTTAACCTGGCCAGCTACTTGTGCTAGCTAACATTGTATCAGTTGTTAAAGGACCTCCCAGGCCCGGGCATAAATGCAACCGAATTATTAAAGAAGCCCCACCTCACCCAAATACTAAGTAAGTTACTAAATGTCAGATGAGCAGAGGCAATTTTGCCGGCTTCTTTGTTAAGAGGAAATGAGCACTAAAGGAAGAACAGGCTTAATGTAATATAACAACTACTCAGTGAACATATTCGTTTAGATGTTGAAATCAAACCAATTCCAGCGATAGATAATGTCTCTGGACACTGCAGGTCACAAACGAACCATTGCTTCATCATCAAATTATATTCAAGCTGAAATATATGGTTTTCCACAATTCAATAACTCTGTCACAAAAATTAGAGGAAGCTGCCTCAGGTTTAAAGGGCAAAGATCATACACCTGCTTCACCTTAATTTAAGGCCATTGCATTAATTCTGTCAGTGATTGTACAAAACACTTGCATGTTCATCAACTGCCATCAAATTATGTGGATTCTTGTTAACAAGCCTATTAACTAAAGGGGATTCTCGCTTGGGATGAGATTAAGTTTAAACTAGCTTGCTGTTACTATATCTGCAAGTGCCAAGGTAGTTTGGTGTTGCATAATGTGTTAAGTTGTCATAAGACTGGGTTCAGTGTCCATCCAAACCCCATGCATTTTTATCTTCTCTTGACCCTTTTCTGTCCTTGCTTGATATCCATATCAGATTACCAATAATCTTTAATGAAGTATGAGTGTTTAAGAGTCACTTTCAAAGACGGTTATGTTTGCCATGCAGTATTACTACCGGTTTGTTCCATTTTTGTTTTTAAGGTACCTGATAGACAGCCGCTGGTTCAAACAGTGGAAGAAGTATGTGGGGTTCGACAGCTGGGACATGTACAATGTTGGAGAACGTAGCCTCTATCCAGGACCAATTGATAACTCTGGGCTGTTCTCAGGTAAAAACTGGCATT
The DNA here is from genome assembly GCF_963691925.1 of Scomber scombrus. Lineage (NCBI taxonomy): Eukaryota > Metazoa > Chordata > Actinopteri > Scombriformes > Scombridae > Scomber > Scomber scombrus. The sequence goes on from NC_084972.1 coordinate 16,895,072, forward strand.
TTGAAAGAAACATTCACGTGTTTTAGTTTCTGTTACTGTTGAGAAATGTACAAAACTAACACAAAGTTGGAAGAAGCTGTTTATTCTCAGTAGAGATGCACTGATACCACTACTGTTATGTTATATTGGTGCAATACTGACTTAGATAGCTGGATTGAGTATTGGGTACCATTATTTTGATTAATCAAATTCAGTACATTTATATTCATGTATTTATTTGTGACATTTAGTTTTACAAAAATAGGAAAGTTTTGTTTAAATAATGTCTGATGTTGCTGTACACATACAAGTACTATCTCAGTTTATTGCACACAGTGATGCATAAGCAGGGATGCTTATAAATTAAATACTGGTATCATATCGGTACCGATACCCAAAGCCCATGTATAGGTATCAGGACCAAAAAAGTTGGATTGGTGCATCCCTTCTTCTTAACCTGTAATCATCTTTTTTCCCTTTAAAGACCAGGAGACTCAGTCCTTGAAAGAGCACCTTATAGATGAGCTGGACTATGTCCTTGTACCCACTGACGCATGGAGTAAGCTTGTCAGCTGGTATGGCTGCCTAGATGGCCAGAGACCCATCGTCAGGAAGGTAACGCAGCTCGATCCTTTTTTTTTCGTTTTGTCAAACATTCACTTGTGTGCTGGGCTCCTACATTATTCATTCATTCATTTATTCATTTATTTATTTATTTATTTATTTATCTAGGTTGTCGAACATGGTATGTTTGTCAAGCACTGTAAGGTGGAGGTCTATCTGCTGGAGCTGAACTTGTGTGAGAATGACAACATGGAAAATGTAGTCACGCGTCATTTCAGTAAAGCTGATACTATAGGTGAGACTACTAATCTACTAGAATCTACATGGGTTCAGCATGTACAAAATCTGATGACTGGCTTCATATACACACAGGAAAAAATTGTCCGCTGTCCATTTTTATATATAAAGTGCATTTCCAACCCTTTTCCAGATACTATAGAGAAGGAAATGAGGACACTGTTCAATATCCCATCAGAGAAGGAGACAAGGCTCTGGAACAAATACATGAGTAACACCTACGAGCAGCTGAACAAGCCAGACAGCACTGTACAGGATGCGGGTCTCTTCCAGGGACAGGTAGTGTAGTGTTATTCAAATAACCTTCACCTCACTGACGGACTCTCTTCCTCGTTTCTGCTGAAGAACACCACAGCTCTCTAATGTACTGTGTATACATAATTCATTTACAGGCACTGTAAAAACTAACTGAGAAGTCTGACAGTCTAATATACTACAATAAAATAGCCCAGCATTAAATTATATATTGGTAATCTTGTAGTAATATTACAGACTGTTTTGTCATGTTAGGTTTTTGTAATGTTGTGTTGGATGATATTGTAGGGGATAACAGATTTTCTGTCCATTGTATACTGGGTATTGCAGTAGACCTATCATGTGTTCTTAATCTGTTTTTGACTTTTCTTGCAATTGTAATTACACATAGAAGTTTGTGCTGTTGATAGACCTACTTGCAGCTGCTAAAGCTTTGCAGCATCTGGCGCACGTTCAGTATTAAATTCAAGCCTGGGACATGATAGCTCTGACATGAAGGTCAGTCAGTTGTGCCTGCTTGGCTTTCATTCAGCTTGTTTTCCCACAGGTGCTTGTGATAGAGCGCAAGAATGAGGATGGCACGTGGCCCAGACAAGCCTCTCATCCCAAGTAAGGAAATACCTTGTTATTATTTTTCAGGAAAAGGAGATCAATTGTATCATTGTTCTTAAGTTTTTTTGGCTATCTGTGGAAACATAAATCCAAGTTTACGCAGCATTAAACGTTAGAGGTCATTTATAGAAACGCGCTTCTCTAAAACATGTTCTTGCTTACCAGATCCAGTACAACCCCATCCAGGAATTTCACTACCTCCCCAAAACTGTCCTCCAACTCATCAGCCGGCATCTCCTCAACAGTAACCAATGGAGACAGCAGCTGTAGCCCTGGCTACACACTTAACAACAGCACGTCCTCTGGCAACAGGCAAGAGTTTGTTTCTCATATATCCAGATTTTACTGTTTTCCAGCCATAAATGTATTGTCCTTTACCTCTCTTCAGCATTTACTGTATGGTTTATTTGGCACAGAGGTTCTTTGGTTGTCCTTTTCAGCCATGACCACATGGGTTTGTTCCAAACCCATAACAACCAGCAGTTACTCTAACTAAATTCACTTGTGTACTTAGCTCCTGTAATTTCCAGTTGTTATGTCTCCAGAGACACCAAGAGTTTGTGCAGTGTTCTGGGATGTAATGGAAATTGAATCAGAAATTTAAAAAATCATGCTTACATGTATTCTCTGCATAAGGTCAGACTATCAGTGGATCTGGACACAGGGCATTAAATTCTAAAAATAAATGAGATTTAATTGCAGACATCTGAGTACATACTTGGTGAAATGACTGCACTATATTCAAAAGGCTTTGATGTTCTTTTGATTGTCATAACTTAAAAGAAGCTGGAATATATTCTATTAACTACAGATTCATCTGCAGTCTAAGTAGAAGAGTATCATAATTAGTTTACTGCTAAATACCTTTGAATGTGTGTGCTAGAGACACAATTTGATACAACACAAAAACTAAAATGAAATATGGCAAATTTTCTTATTAGGTTAATAGACAAAGGGCAAATCAAACATGTCACATCAACTGCCCAGGGCATCTGGGGTTATATTTCTTCAGGATTCACATGGCTGAGTGTGCCAGTTTTCAAAATGAGAACAACAGTGCAGTGGTGACAGCTTAGCTGACATCAGTTGTTAACAGCTCATAGAGGTCTGCATCATAACTATTAACATGTTCTCTTGAAGTTGTATTCTGTTTGTCAATCTGATATTGAATCTGTGCTCCATATTTGAGTTGTGTTGTGTTTAAACATATCTGTGATATATTAGCTTTAATGGCAGTACAGGATCTCAACAGTAAACGATCTGCTTTTCCTTCAGATTTGGGGGCTATAACTCATACAGCTCCTCCTACAACTACAGAGAGTCACAGTCGCAGCCTGGCCTGTGTGGTCTCAGTAATTTGGGCAACACGTGCTTCATGAACTCTGCCCTCCAGGTAAAAACTGTTAACGTATAGCCAACAGTTGAGTTGAAGACAAAGGGAAAAATGTGTTTGAATTTCATATAAGTGTCACGGATCAGAGAAAGTCCCACATTGACAAGCATGTTTCTGGCTATTACATTCACACAATCCACTTTTGTCCTTTCTTTTCCCAGTGCCTGAGCAATGCATCTCCACTCACAGAATACTTCCTCAATGACCAGTACGAGGCAGAGATTAACAGAGAGAATCCACTGGGAATGAGGGGCGAGATTGCTGAGGCCTACGCTGATCTAGTAAAGCAGATGTGGCTTAGCCGCAGCAGCTATGTGGCCCCACGCACCTTCAAAGTGAGTTGTGTCCAACAACGCCATGTTTCTTTCCAGTCATAATCTTAAACCTGCAGACACAGCTTATAACATCTGCGTTTTTATCTCCAGACCCAGGTAGGACGCTTTGCCCCACAGTTTTCAGGCTACCAGCAGCAGGACTCCCAAGAGCTGTTAGCCTTCCTGCTGGACGGGCTCCATGAAGATCTGAACCGTGTGAAGAAGAAGCCTTATCTGGCCCTGAGGGATGCAGAGGGCCGTCCGGATGAGGTATAGTACATACAAAGATATGATTCTGGATTTCAAACACTGGACTTTTGTAGTATAATTTTTCAGAGGCTTTTTATGTCTCCGAAAGGTAATTTAAAACTGCATTTGAAGTAAAATTGAAATCCAATTTAATTTTTGAGAGATTGATGGTGCTGTAAGAACTAATATTCTCTAACTCTCCATTAGACATAGCATAGAAAAAATTAAAAGGCGTGTATATAAACTGTATATAACACATTGTTAATGAAGTTCAGTAAAATGGCATCTAATGTTTTGGGTTTTGTTTCCTCACTGTTTGCGGAATTACAGATTGTTGCCAAGGAAGCCTGGACGAACCATCGCTTGCGCAATGACTCTATCATAGTTGATATTTTCCACGGCCTCTTCAAATCCACTTTGGTGTGCCCAGAGTGCTCCAAGGTGTCTGTAACCTTTGACCCATTCTGCTACCTCACACTGCCTCTGCCCATGAAGAAGGATCGTACTATGGAGGTTTTCCTGGTGCGATCAGACCCTCAATCCAGACCCACACAGGTGAGCCAGAAATCATCTCCAGGGTTATTCTTATAGACTTGACCTACAATTGAAGGAACACTAACTCAAACTAAGTTTCCAAGCCAGGGCAGCGCTATCTTTATGTCACCTTTAACAAACTGACCGATCTCTTAATGTTGCATTTGTCTTGTTGTCTCGCAGTATCGAGTGGTGGTCCCCAAACTGGGTTCAGTGACAGACCTTTGCAGCGCCTTGTCCAGACTCTGTGGAATCCCTCCAGAAAATGTTAGACATTAACATTTTTACACCAGTAGAACAAATTCAAGTGTACAGCGTACTTTCAACTTTATTGTTTATATTTTAGGGTGAAATATGTTATAATTTTACAATTAATTTCTGTCTTTTTAGATGGTGGTGGCTGACGTTTACAATCACAGGTTCCATAAAATTTATAGACGGGACGATGGCCTCAACCAAATCATGGAAAAAGATGACATCTTTGTGTATGTTATGTTGTTGACCAAAATATGAGTTATGTAATGATAGTCACTGTGGCTGATGTTCTTATACAGTGTGTGTATGTTTGTGTTGATGCTCTCTGCAGGTATGAGGTACAGGAGGAGGACAGTGAGAGGATGAACCTGCCTGTGTATTTCAGGGAGCGACACTCCAAACATGCCGGAAGCTCCACAAGCACCATGCTGTTTGGCCAGCCTTTACTCATCAATGTGCCCAGACAAAACCTCATAGCAGACGTTCTTTATGACAAGATCATAGAGAGGATTGGGTGAGAACATACTGTGCAGAGAGCAGAACCAAAACTGCATGACAGTGTAATAACAGTGTGTTTACAGCCAGTGTGAAGAGACGGAGGGATGAAAACAAATGCAGAAGCAGGAGATGTGTACATGCATTGATGTGATCATGTAGAAAATCATGAAAAGAGATCACAGTGCCTGTTTAGTATAACTGAATCCACTGATCATTAATGAGTGATCTCTGAATGTATCTACTTTTTAACTTCTCTCTTCTGTTACCTGTTTCAGACGGTATATAAAACACTCGCAGATCCCCAGTACTGAAAGCAGAGCATCAGCGTCAGCCACCTTTGCCAGCTGCAGCCAGGCTTCTGAATGTTCCACATCGTCCAACGTCAACGCCAGCCTGGGTGGCTGTGGCAGCCCTTTGTCAGATGGGGCCTCCTGCAGCGCCAGCTCCAGTAATGGCAGCAACCACTCAGGGACCTGCAATGAGTCTAATGGACAATATGATGGTAAGCAGCTAACATTACCCTACAAAACTGATTTTTATTTTCATATTAACCACGAACACCTGAAGCTGTACAACCATAAATGTGATGAGATGTCATGGTTGTCTGTCTGTTCAGGTGAAGAGGAGGCCATGGACCACCAGGTGAGTCCAGAGCGAGAGAATGGCCAGTCTGAAGAGGAGGAAGAGGAGACCTCTGACTTGGAAAATGGGTCTAAAGGAGACACAAACAAGCTGTGCTCTTCACCAGCCAAGCTCTTTACTTTCAGCATAGTCAACTCTTACGGAACAGCCAACATCAGCCCGCTGCCTTGCGATGGAAATGTCCTCAAACTTAATCGTCAGTGTTATTTTAAACTTGAAATTGCATCAATCATTTTATTTTTCAATGCCATTTTGTGTTGAGGCAGCCTCTTCATCTCTTCTCTCTGCAGCACATTCCACAGTGGCGATTGACTGGGACACAGAGTCAAAGAAACTGTGTTATGATGAACAGGAAGCAGAGGTCAGTGGATTAATGTTCATCACACAGTCCTGTGACAGGATATGCAAACAGTTTGTTTATCTTTGTGTAAATATCTGATGTGCAGGCCTACGAGAAGCACGAGAGCATGCTCCAGCCCCAAAAAAAGAAAGCCACCGTGGCTCTTAGGGAATGCATCGAGCTCTTCACAACCATGGAGACACTTGGAGAACACGATCCCTGGTGAGGGTTCACAACTTCAGCCTGACTTGGTGTCAAATTAATTTTTTTCCCACCGCTTTTGTCATATAAATATAATCTTTTTCATCCAGGTATTGTCCCACATGTAAGAAACACCAACAGGCCACAAAAAAGTTTGACTTGTGGTCGCTGCCTCGCATTCTGGTCGTTCATCTAAAGCGTTTCTCCTACAACCGATGCTGGAGGGATAAACTGGACACAGTGGTGGACTTTCCCATCAGGTATGAAGGCAGGATTTCTCAATGACAGTAAAGTCAAAGAGTTTAAGGGCAGTTATGTGGGGGAAAATCAAGTTCAACATTAAGAGAATGTGGGAGATCAGTCAGTCAACTTTTGCCTGGACAATCTTGCACAGAGAAGTGGTCTAATCAGGCAAAATAATTGAAAACACTTGTGAGGGTGGACAATGGGTACATGAGAGTAATTTAAGTTATCCTAAAATTAATACATTATCAGTTCATAGACTTTTGGCAGTTATTATTTATTAATAAAATATCTGAAACATTTGGTGCGCCCTGGTGGTAGAGTGCCACATAATCGCAGCGTGCCGGGTTCGAATCCGGCCAGGGACCTATGCTGCATGTCATTACCCTCTCTCTCTCTCTCCCTGTTTCCTGTCGGCCTCTCTGCCAGTTACCATCTGAATAAAGGCATAAAAAGCCTAAAAATAATTCTTTAAAAATAAATAATATCGGAAACATTTATGTATGACAGTTTGCTGGAATATCATATTTCTATGTAAAAGCAAGGAAAATGCATTTACCGTTGAGACAAAATGAGCTATTGAGGCATATTATTATTATATATATTTTTTATTATTTTTAGGATAATGTTTGTCATTTGGATATGGTAGCAAATGAACAGTGAGAAGTTGTAGTGTCAGAGTATGAGTGGCACTTTTACACTAGAGGGAGCTGCAGTCTGAAACTTAGAAAACTAATTCACCCCAAGTCTGAATTAGGTAATATTATTGCACTTCAGAGACAATGGCTAACTGACATCCAAAGAACAATAAGACCTGTGTTCTTATCTGTTTTGGTTGTGTAACTTGAGCAGCTAACTGAAGCAGCTTTTCAACTCTGTATGAGTCAATAACTGTTTTTTGCAGCTGTGACTGTGAATTGTCCGCTGCATTTTAAAATGGAGAAGTTACTTAAGGATTGTGGCACAACGGATTTCTGTCTCCTTCTCTGCATTGTGTGTGCAGCAACATAGTGTGACCACTGTTGAGGAACTTGATCCTCAAAAAACCAGGAAGCAGAGATAACATTATTTAAATCCCGCCTTTAAAAAAAAAAGAAAGAAAAAAAAAAAGGCTGACTCATGCTTAGTAAGATTGGCCTAAACATAAACTCATCTGCTGTGGCCTTCAAGTTAAGTGACCCTTGAGGAATCTGGTTATTATGTGTAAGCTGTTGAACGTTTTAATTGTGGTGGCCACTTGTTTGCTGCAACTGATGTTTTTTGGTTGTTTTTTTTTTGTCAGGGATCTGAACATGTCCGAGTTTGTGTGCGACCCGAAGGCCGGTCCCTACATATACGACCTCATTGCCGTGTCAAACCACTATGGAGGAATGGGAGGAGGTCACTGTAAGTCACTGCTCATTTTTTCCCCTCTTAACTCTTAGTTTTCTTCTCGAATGGAAAACACTGACCTTAATGACTTCACATAAACAGCTGATAAAAGGCTCTATTAACATTAAACCATTTTATTTTCAGCTTTTAACAAAGGTTCTCTCTTATTCAACACAGTTTTAGTCTTTAAACATGCACACAGTACATGTCAACAGATGGTGAATGTTGAATGACCACCGTCTCCATGGACACTGTAATGGATTACATTTTAATATGTCAAGGTGGCTCACACATAATTTTTCTTTGTGGATTCATTTTAGGTTGTTTTTTTTTTTTTCTTCTTTGTCCATTCACGGTGAACTGGTCTCATAAGATTTTATCGCTCTCTCTCTCTTTGGTAAACAAATGGGCTGAATAACTATTTGGTAACACTTGGTTTCCTTCTGTCTGACAGACACAGCTTATGGCAAGAATAAAGTGGATGGAAAGTGGTATTACTTCGATGACAGCAGTGTTTCGTCTGCCTCAGAGGACCAGATTGTGGTGAGCTTTCATTCTTCAATGTTTAAGTCTACCCTTGGAGATGCGGTATTTGTTTAATCCCCTAGTTTGTTTTTATCTGTTGAATGATGTCTGATGAGACTGTCATCTGCCCTTTTGGCTCTCTGTACTTGGTGTTTAGTGTCCCTGTTTTCATAGGGTAACCTTATCCTTGCCCTCCCCTTGCAGACTAAAGCAGCCTACGTGCTGTTCTATCAACGCAGAGATGAGGAAGCCCCCTCCAAACCTCAGCCTTCGGCCTCACTGGGAGGAGCCCCTGAGGCAGCAGAAGACCACATGGACACAAACTGAGGAGCCCCGATGTGAGGGACACACATTGAAACGCATATGGCAAATAGAGACACTTGGACGCACACACAAAGCTACTTTAGTGACAGAGGACTCCACAGACTTTAACATTATTAACCCCACCTCCCCCTTATTTTATTTGATTTTGTCTCGTATGTTGTCAACTAGAGCCAACAGCCTTGTCAGAAGAATGACCTGAGAGACTTCTTCCCTGCAGCGGGTGGCATACTGATTTCTGAACATAGTTTACTAGTCGGGAACTAAGAGGAATTTAAATGGATATAGATCCTCTCACTGGAATGTTAGAAGTGCCCTCAAATGCGTAGATAAACAAATGTTTCTGTTGCCCACAAAGAAGAGTCAGAAATATTTAAAGAAAAAAAAAAGAAAAAAAAAGCCAAATGCACATCTTGTTTCAACCAAAGCGTTTCAAGGTATTTAAAATAAAAAATGTACCAACTGTTAAGACATTAGCAGGATACTGGCATTGTGCCTCGATTTATCTCTGATAATCTTGCTGTGCTGAGGTAAATGCAAGCTCTTACAGTGTGATGTGCACCCAGAATGATGCATGCCATGCTTAAAGAATCCTGTGACCTTCTGCCACTTGGTGTAGCGTGGATCCATTATTTACAGGTATCTTACTAGCTGTGGCAGTTGTGCTCCTGGGCTGCTGGGTCTATGTTGCAAGCTAAACCACAGAGGGGGATATCTCGTTTCAAGGTTTTAACATCTGGGTCTCGATATGAGATGAGGCAGGAACAGTTTTTTTGTTTTTTTTTACCCTGAGCCTCGCTCTTGTTCAGCCATCACTTTTTGTTCTTTGACACACAGCATGGGCTCTGCTGTCACTCGGACCCTAAACTTCTGAGAGGAGTCTCACCCTGCTAACATTGCCCCCCCCCCTTTTTTTATAATCACAATGCAAAAGCGGCCTTTTGATTCCTGCAACCTGACTAGAAAGGAGGCACTTTGAATTCTCCAATGAATACATTATCTACCTGCTTCTGGTGTATTTAGACATTACAGAAATGTATGCTTCGGCCTTAGCGTTAAGGGTTATGGTCTGTCATACACTTCCAGATCATTTTAATGTGTCTTTTAAGCATATTTTGCTGCCTGATTGGACCCCTAGCTCACCTGCAATGGCTTGTCCTTATTAGTCTTGTACATTAATGCAGCTCTGTATTGAAATGGCTATGTTATTTGATATCTTTAAAAGCACACTGGGTGAAGAAAAATAAACTAGTATAAAAGTGGTGCTTTTATTCATGAAACTTGAACTCGCTCCTAGTCATGAGGAACAATCTACATGTGTCATCAGATGGGGGCAGGACAGCAGTACCTACACTTCTCACCTGTTAGGTAAAAAATAGCAAAAGTGTGACTGTTGAAAGCATTAAAAAAAATTAAAATCATCAATTTACCAACAAAAAAATATGCCAGTAAGCGCAGTTATAACAGGTGTCTTGTATGAGTGTGACTGAGTATAAAATATTTTTACTTATACTTTGTCAAAGGTCTCCTTGTGAAGCCAGATGGCTGTTAGCACTGAATGCCTCTGATTACCAGAAGATAAGAGATCTTGTTCTGTGGCATAAATTCAGCACTTTGTTGCATAACAGGATGTTGATATGTTGGTCCTGCCATCATCATGTCAATCAGAGTACTATTATACTACCTAATCATTTATGCCTATGACTAGAAAAGCTTTATGTCATATCTGTAATCTTAGATACTTTGTTGAAAACAAAATTCAGCTGCCAAATGCAGTGAGTCTTGCTTTCTCCCCCCTCCAAATCATGACAGCAATTCAAAAATAACCGAAGAGATGTAAATAATCACACTATTTTAAATAGGTGTATAAATTCTTGTCCTCATATTTATCTTGCCGATATCTACAGTATTTGTTTTTAACTGAAAAATATTTGAATTCAAAGTACAATAAAGAGTGGAAGCCTCAACAAGGTGGTTTGTTTGAACTAATTGCATTCACAAAAAATGTGGGTGATGGGTAGTATGCTTATTTCTTATGTCTTACTTCTATACTGAAATAATCCAACCTCATAACTGTGACACTCTGACTCCAGTGGTTATGTCTGGTGTTGCAAAATCCCTTTCATTTCCAGGTGATGCAATCAGAATAACATGCCATTCATGCACTGACGAGTTGTAAAATGGACTATGATCTGGAGCTGGGTGTAGGCAGCAGAGAGTTGTGGTTGAGGAAACAATTCAAAATCACAGTCAGGGAAAGCTTCGGGAAAATATAAATTTATTGGTCCTCTTAACACATCAAACCACAGCTGTGCTTTACATGCACCCAATGCAGCTGAAACGTTGAGCCTTTTACATTTCATCAGATACCCCCCTCACAATTAGCTTGGTTTCAGAGGATGCCTTCATTTAGTAAAAGAACACAACACACTCATCATGTACAAGAGAGCACAGGTGGTCGTGAAAAGTTTCATACACCATCTACTGAAGCTGTGGAGTATTCATGGACACACACTCTGGGGTAGTACGGTGGAAGCTGCACGATGGTTGGACGACATTTAGGATTAGTTAGCCTGGTTGAGGAGCTTCTTGATGTCTCCCTCGATGTCGCTGGTGAGGAACCTCCTGCTGTAACGCTTGAACGGCACTCCATCTGACCCAATGAGGAACTTCTCAAAGTTCCAGGCCACATCGTTCCTGCAGACCGGGCTCCAGATGATTAACTTGGGGTCGTTCAGCAGGGCTGCTGGCTCATCACTGGGGAATGGGAGACTCTCCCTCAGGAACACAAACAGGGGATGGGCATCTTTCCCATTCACATCCACTTTCTCCAGTAGCTGAAACTTTGGCTCAAAGCCATTTCCAGGGCGGATATACTTCAGAGACATGAGGATTTCTTCATTCTTGCAGTTCTCCTGCATGAGATGATCATATGATTACGTTAAGTCCTGTGATACACAGACACTTTTGTGCATTTTAAAATGGGAACACTTGCAATGTCAGCACCACTTTGTATTAACACTTTTTTTTTAAACAGTTTATGCTGTCAAGAACAATTTAATGAAATAGTTAATAGATAAGTCAATGTTTTACAAACAAGTAATCTGATCAGATTATTAAACTATAATGCAAAAACCATGTGGGTTGCCAGGTTGTGAGAGATTTTATTTGACATCACACTGATGTATATCTTCTCTCAGTAGAACTTCATTTAGATGTTAATGTGTCATTTTTGGTAATCAGGAAGAACCCCTCATAGCAACATATGTGACTTCCTACTTCCTCAAAGAATTCGGCTGATTATTTGATCCCGTTCGGTAACCTATTAATGATTTACTTGTTATAACCACTAACTAACCACTAACCACTGCTACTTACTATTTATTTTATGGATCATGGCCGGTTAAACATTAAAAAATATATTCCATAAACTTCAGAACTTTATTCTTAACTGTAAATCTGAACCCCTGCCGCAGTTTCCTCTTTCTTGCATATCCGACAATGCTGAAACTGCTTTAAACTCTCACACGACAAATGATCCGACACTTTAAAATATATAGTTACCAATATAACCATCAAACTAGTAAATGTAATAAATAAACTGGATTACTGTCCGTAGCATTGGGTATAAATGACTAAAAATACGGCTGAATTTGAAACATGAATGAATGTATTAAAGCCGGCTTTTTTTTTTTTTTTTTTTTTTTTTTTTTTAAAGAAAAAGGAAAACTGAAATATTGATTCTCATCTGACAATACTTTAAAAGAGGTTTGGAGGTTTTTAATTGTGATCTTTCGAGACAATTAAAAACCTATGTAAAGAGTTGAGTAAAAACAAAAAGACGAAAATGCGATATGATACAAGAAAGAAAAAAAACCCCTCAATAATAGAAACAAGGTGGATATCATTTTAATTGCCTCACCTGATGGCCGAACTGGTTGCAGGGTACTCCCAGGATCACAAGCCCCTTGCTGGCATAGCGCTGGTGGAGCTCGTTCATCTGGGTGTAATCCCTGGTGGTCGTACCTCAGAGAGACGCGACATTCTCAATGAGGACGACTTTGCCCTGTAGGGAGGAGAAATTAAACGTTTCTCCTGTAAGGAGTTTGGCCGTGAAGTCGTAAAGCTTACTAGTAGCCATTGTTGGGCTACTTCTTTCCTTTTCTCAAGAGTAGCAGCGAACACCCTACAGTTTCACTGACACCACACACAATAGACCCAAAACTCTTCCTTCAGATATTATAGCCAACCTGTGGGGTCATAGACCATAGTCATAGACGTCTATATGGTCAAAGAGCCTGAATTAAGGTGTCAAGAGTGTTCAAGCCCTGTATCCCGCAGGACGGTTCACTGTGACGTGATATAGCCTAGCCTATATATAAGCAAAATTCAGCCAGAAAGAAGAAAGGAATGATGAAAATAAAAATACTCATAATAAATCCAGATCATGAAAAACTAATTCAAATGTTTGACTTAAATCTAAATAAAATCCTCAACAAAGTTGTAATGGCAATAATAATTGATGAATTGCTTAATGGTTCAAAAAATGTTTTCTTAATAACTCATTAGGATTTAATTAATCTAATAAATTTTACTCAGAAAGGCAAAAATCTTGTTTAGACATTTTATAATTTTGATTTAATAAATCACACCTATTAAATGTATTTTTTTCCCCAGAGTAATACAGAGAAAACCCCTCAACCAATAATAGAAAAAAAACTTATTTGTAAAACAAACTATCAAAAAACAAAACATCAACAAATGCACTAATACCACGGGTTATTATTGTAAAATATTGCTGCGTTGCGGTAAAATGTGCAAAGTACATGAGGAGACACAGGTTTAACAGTATCTACCGCTAACTGCTTATTTCAGGGAAGCTACCGTTTAATAATTTTGCTACAAAGTATTCTACAACACGTTAGTTTGGGAAGACCATTCTGTTTTCTTTGAAAAACTAAATTGCTTAAGCCACTAAATCAAGACGTTGATAAGTCAACTAATTAATACAATAATAATAATTAGTCAGTAAACTAACGTAAGTAAGGCGAAGACGGACACAGGAAACAGTGAAACATCTTATTCAACTTTTCTCTTCGATGTGATGGCGCAGGTACTATGCTCTGGGGTTGTGCATGTTTATCTACACGGCGTATCCCGGACAGACACTCTGCAATGTAGCAAGTCTGTGAAAATATAACCCCGCCCATCAACGGGCAACTTGTTTATAAAAACATGCCGCCAAAAGCTAGAAACTTAGAGACAGTCTGTAAAAATGTTGTAACGTAGAATTATTATATATACAGTCTATGCGTAGAATGAAGCGCTGCTTTTAATAACACAACAGATAACCCAGTTATCAGTGTCATTTATTAAGGAGCTACGTACAACGTCCATATATGATTTCTTCGATTATTCTCAGATGTGTGGGGCATTTATTTGTAGCTGTTGTCCTTGTTAACTAGCTAAACTAAATGAAAATGGTCCCTGGCTGCGGTTGATGACGCGAGCAACACATTGGCGCGGAGTTAAGTTTTGTAACTGCTGGTTGTCGTCTGTGAGCTCTTCTGTCTATTAAAAGTATGTCTCACTGTTATCCTTCTGAGTGATTTGGACAGCCAAACAACAGAACATTGATATAACATAAGTTACACCAGTAAAGTATGGCATGTTTTGTGTGTTTGTTACTGAATTATCTAACATCCTAGTCACAGTATGTTTGTTGTATACGTAACATTATGAACAACACGCCAGCTTGTTTGTTACTGTATGCTAGCAATGTATTGTTATTAAAAACGTTTGACCTGTATAATTCATTAGATGATGCGCAAAAAGCGACGCTCATCTGTGGATAAAGGAGAAGGAGCAGCTGCTACCGCCCCTAGTAAGTTTTATGTAACATCACAACTTTTGTCAAAATGTCCAGATTGATCGCACAGTAACTACATTATTCATACTGAGAGTAAAATAGATTCAGGAGCATGACATAGTGTGACATGATCACGGCATGTTTTATAACCCAGGGGTCATTGAAGGTATTCCAGAGAGTCCCCAGCAAAAAGGGGAGTTCTGTTTTTTGTTGTTTTTTTAAAACTATAATTTCATTCATAAGTAACACAGAATGTATGACTATTTTGGTCATGGGTTTTATACACCTTCTGCAATAAAACATCTAAAAGACCCTGGGAAAAAATCTTACCAAATCGGGGTCCGAGAATCCCTGAGATTAACTCAACAACCTACCCATTCCCTCGATGAAACATTAACACTCCAGCTAACTCATTTCTTACATGGGAAGCCATGTGGTTGATTTCCACTTGAAACTGTGTTTTTTGTGAAGAGTTTATTCACTTCTCTACACAGAAGTAAAGAAGAGTCGCAGCACTGGTCGGCAGCAGAAGGAAGCTGTTCCAGAAGAGGCTAATCAAAGTGTATTTGCCGTGTTTCTGCGAGGGGCAGGTGTCACCTTGAAACAAGGTGGTACGTCCAATGAGATTGGTAAATATCATCAATTCGGGATATAAACACACTAGGTGAGTAAATTAAATCAGCTGTTCACTTGCATCTGTGTCTTTTCCCCTTTTAGCTGTCGACCAAGTAGTTTTCCAAAAAAGGATACAGCAACAACTGCAGAAGAGTCCCAGATACCCTGGTGTGAGTATATGCACCATCCCCTGAATTTTTCATTCAGTTAACTTAAATTTCATTGACATTTCATTGCTTAGATTGTACAAGAATTCATCACCGGATTGGAGTCTCATATTGAGGATCCTGAAAGGTTTAGAAATTGCCTCCTCCCATGTGTTCCACGATTGCCTGATGGAGACTCCAGGTAACTGTCATAAAGAAAGGCTACTTCTTGTCATACTTTAATTTTATCGGTGACAAAACACACCAAGCTCATGTCAGGGGTTTCTATTATTAAACAAACTGACAAACTGTGTTGCAGTTGTGTCAGCTCATTCCAGGAAAGTCTGCTTCGCATGCTGTTGGGGATTGAGATGCTACAGGTAGGGTTGTCTTCATAGATTCTGTCAAACAAATCTTTTCACAAAGGGTGCTTTCTGCTATACAGCATTCATGTGTTTTGTGCAAAATAAAAATGTCCATACACATTACATCTGTTAACTCAAATCCTTAATCATCTTCTTTTCCCTTCCTTGTAGACTTCGATCATTAATACCTTGCTTGAGAAACTCCCTGAATTTATGCTTGATGGGTCAGTATTTCATATAAGTTTATTCAACAATTTTTTTACACAAGTATTTCTGATGTCTTATTTTTCTAAAGGTAATCTTTTTCTGTCTCATAGTACTGGTGACAGCGGTCTCAGTGTTCCTCGAGTAATAATTAACCAGTTCAAATGGCTAGACAGAGTTGTGGACAGCAAGGTAGTCATTTCTATAATGATGGGTTTTGTTGCACGTATAGTACAGTGTCAATGTGATTTTATTTTTGCTGATCTGTCACATTGACTCTGTAATTACATATTTCTGTTTCGGATCAGGAGTTGGCAGCTAAGCTCATGGAGCTGGTGTCTGTGGCGCCGGTGGAGGTTCAGCGTGACATCATCACCAGTCTTCCAGAGATACTGGAGGACTCCCAGCACAATGACATAGCCAGGGAGCTCAAGTATGTGCAGTAAACCATTGCTACAGATCTGCAGCTACCTGGTTTCAAAGTTGCTGAGTATACCATCATTCACTCTCATCACATCATATTCTCTGTAGCTCTTTACTCCAGGAGAACACTCAGCTGACTGTGCCCATCCTGGACGCCCTCTCTAGTCTGAACCTGAGCTCCTCATTATTGACTGAGGTAGCTCACACATTACTACACTCATGTTTGATGAAGTATTGAAGATGTTGTGGATGTTACTGTGTTGTCTTAGAGCAATTGCCTTGTCTGCTAAGTTGGAAATCAAGCGTTTAATTAAACTTATTTACATTTAATACTGTGGTGCTGAAGCACTAATAATTAAAATGCACTTGTGCTTGCTATCTCAGGTTCGTGGAGCAGTTATGGCCACCTTGGCTGCTGTGCAACTGGAAGACCTTCCTGTGGTGGTCAAATTCATCCTGCACTCTGTCTCAGCCTCTGATGCATATGAGGTTAGAGCTGAGTCATGTCGACAGCATTATGCTTTTAAAAAACATAACCTATCAGTTGTTTTTTCTGCTTTTGAAGAAGTACTATTTTCTTGTTGGCAGGTTGTGCATAACCTTCGTAAGAAGCTGGAGCTGGAGCAGTGTGTTCTCCCTCCCGTGTTGCAAGCATCCCAAAGCCGTCTGAAGAGCAAAGGAGCAGCAGTGTAAGATGACAGAGATTCTAGTTGTCTCACAACTACACATCAATTCATGTTATAGGGAATCTACAGTATTTAGAAGTAGACCAGCAGGTTCTTGATAATGTGATCTAATAAGTCTGGTTTTGTATCAGGTCGGCTTCTACACCAGCAGCTGGCAGCAGCCAGGACAGTATTTCACTGATATTGGACGGCATCAAGTCAGCAGTGCGTTTCCAGAAAACCATATCTGAAGCTTGGCTCAAGGTGGGAAATTGATTCGGTTTTTTTAGCCTTCTTTCTTTAATTAATCAATAAATGCTTATACTTTTGAATTGTAGAGAGACCAACATTCTCAGTTTTAGTTTTGCTGATTATACTTTTACTTTGTTTCTAATAGGCTATAGAGTCTGTGGATGAGGTGGAGGACCATAAGGTTAGTGCTGTCTCCTGTGTTCAGAGTATCCTCTTGGAAGTGGGTTAATGTAAGTGCTTAGATGCCATTGTGGGTGGACATTTTCACACTGACCTATAAAATTTGAACACATCTATTGTGTCTATTGTGCAGGAAGTGTGGATACTTAAAGGAAAATACTGTCTTTCACTTCTGGAAGCTCATTATTATTTGTAGAGACAACCAGTTAACAGTTTTATTTCTCTGCCCTTATTGGAATATAACACACTGCACAGTGCACACTGTACCACTGTTTTCAGATTCACTCATAAAGTTTATACTTGGAGAAAACCTGACATTTGGAGATTAAGAAGATACAGGAACCCCTTTTCCATAAAATGTGCTCTGCCTTATTGTCAGGTTATAGATCTGCTGGTGCTGTTCATCCTCCACTCCACCAATGCCAACCAGAGCCGGCGTGGTGCAGAGAGGGTGTTCAAGCTCAAAGTGAGGACTGGACAGATCCAAGACGTGCTGCTACAGAAGACCTTCAGGGACTACATTCAGGTGGGTTAAGCCCCTTTTCCACTACATGGTACATTCCACCTATTTTTTTTGGTATCACCACTGTTGAGGTTCCAAGCAAACTGAGCTGATGATGACATGAAAATAGTGAATTTACTTTTAATATTATCAAAAAAGACAAATATCCTCCCCTTGTCCTAAATAATGTGCAAGTAATTCCTTGTTTTATGAACGATGGTCACTGCAAACCCCGCCCTAGATTCTTGCAAAGGTTTGCCTCAATGTAATGGATAAACGAAATCCAGAAAAGTACCAAAAGAGTCAAGTGGCATATAGTCTGCTGACATACAAGGGGAAGAGTTTGAATAAACAATATAATATGCTGTATAGTTTTGTTGATGTAATCATTCATTGGTTCTATAGGTCATGCGAGGGTATTTCCCTTCCATCCTGGCCCTGGCTCAGAGTTTGTTGCGCTCCCCTGACCCTTGTGTGGTGCCTTTTGGTGGACACATGTACCGACACGCATTCACTGCGTTTGACTCTTACTGCCAACAGGTGAGATTCATTATTGAATATGCATAAATACATTGTTTTGAATATAAACGCATCAGTCATTTTCATACCATCCTGTATGATGTTTTAGGAGGTGGTGGGCTCTCTGGTGACCCATGTGTGCAGTGGTGTGGGTGGGGAGGTGGACATGGCTCTTGAGCTGCTCTCTGGTCTGGTTACAGAAAAACCCTCAGAAATGGCCCTGTATGCCGTTTTTGTTAAGGTAAGGAGGTGATCACTTATATATATATTACCTCGATCCGTACCAGTGTGTTTGGATCAGTTTTTAGCTGACCATGATATGTGATTCAGGGAATCTTGGACTACATGGACAACCTCACGCCACAGCAGATCCGCAGACTCTTTCACCTTCTGAGCAGACTGGCATTTGGACAGCAGCAGCAGGGATCTCACATCCAGGTGCACAGTCACACTGAGTCTTTATTCAACACTGTTCAGGCCTTGTCATGTCATCCTTCTCCTTCTGACCCACCTCTGTCATTCATTTCCTCCCCTCAGGATGACATGCACATTGTCATCCGCAAACAGCTCTCCAGCACTGTGCCCAAGTACAAGCGCATTGGCATCATTGGAGCTGTCATGATTATAGGCAGCATGGGGTCCTTCAGGTAAAGGCTGTTTCTCACAAGTATTAGATAAGCAAGTATTTCTCATGTTTTAGTTTACCTCTCTGTCTCCTCCCAGGCCTAAAGTGAAGGATTCACAGAATGGGTCGTTACCCCAGGAGACATTCAGACAGGTACATATGTTAAAATAATCAGAATAAACAATGTGTATGTAGTAGAATCATTTTAGTGTGTGATTTTGTTTCAGTAGTTTTTATTTGTGCATTGTTTTATACTTGTCTTTCAGTTTAACATTCCTTAGAGTTTTCAGTTGGGATTTTGCTACTGTACATTCACACCACTGTGAAGGCGGATTTTATTCTCATCGCAGGAGTAAAGGGCATTTCATGAACATTACAAAAAGAATTTCAGAACGGGTTTCTCTATTTTTGTAATTTGTATTGTCTAATAAAACATGATGTTATAGCCTTTTTTCTGATTTTCAATGGAGCAGAGTAAGGCTTACTAGTAAAGAAAATCAATTTAAAAACAGTAGGTTTTATAAGAAGGAAAGATGGCTTTCCTTTTTTACCATATCATACTCATATTTTCTGTAATTTTTTGATAATAATGCTTATATATTATCAAAAAATAGACTATATATATATACATACATGGGGATTGTTAGGGAAAAATATTGGGTTTAGACACTGTCTCCTCTTGACATAGTGGTAAGCAGTGAGTCTGCTCCTTTTGGGGAAAACAGGAGGCATTCTGATAGTGTTGCTATAGCAGCCGAGGTCAGATATGTCTTTGACTGTTTTCACTGAATGGGGTAAAGGTAACTGGAGTCAGAGGTTTGATATAGCGTTAGATGTAGGACAAAGGTCCTGAGTGAGGTCTAAGCAATGTTTTGTCTATAGACCAGTAGACTACATTCTGTATATTGTAGATGTGTTGGTCTGCCCATATTTGGGCAATTGTTTCAACCTTGGGCATTATCTGTGTGGTTTAAAGTCCATCCCCGAAGGAGAGAGCATCAGAACATAACATGTACTGATCGTTCGCTCATTTCTCCTTGTATACAAGTAAACAAACCTTTTCAATGCAAGACATCCTGGACTCCTGTCTACTCTCTCCATTGATGTATGGGCTGCATAATTAAAATCATCAGGGATGAGGTAGAATCATTATACCACACGGTTTTTAGTGTGTAAAAATATAACCCTCATTTGATGGATATGGACGTGTGCTCAAGCCCTTGTATCAGCACATATCCATCCTACAGCGTCATCAAATACTAGAGTGCCATTTATTGTTCACTAATTGTTAAGCCTGCGCTTTGACTTTGCAAATTTCAAAATGACTCATTATTATTAATTGTACCTGGGGTTTGAGGAATATTTCCTTCACTCTAGTTACTGAATACAATATGACTGTAGCTGCAAATTCCTGTTTAGACATGCATATGTGTGTATTGCTTGTTGTAGGTGTCGGCTCTGTTGGAACTGGTGCAGTCGAGCAGTGAAAGCTCACCTGAGGCTTCAGCTCTGTACTATGATGAACTGGCAAACCTGATACTGAGCTCTACTCTGGACCCGCAGGTGCAGGTGTGTCTCAAACAAACATTTATCATGCTTCTTATCTGAATATCTCTATTTAATTCATTGATTTATAGCTGGGTCTGCTAACATTTTCAATTGAATATAGATATAATTATTGACAGGCAGTTAGCTTTACAATATGCAACCATTGAATGATTAAGCATTTTGGTCCTGTTGTTTTCCTCATGCCAACAGGAAATGATTGGAAAGAGTGTCTTGGATGTCTTCCAAGATGACTTTGTGGTGGATCTTGGACCAGATGAAACAGGGTTAGTGATGGCAGTATTAGAAGTTATATGTTTCAGTATTCTTAGATACTAATTACTATAAATAGTGTAAATTTTCCTGTCTTTTTGTCTCAGTTCATTCCCATTCCCAGTCCGTGTGATGTACAACCTGGATGAGGAGGAGAGTCAGGGGGCCATTGCCATCAACCTGATGCCTCTCCTGGCCAAAGACCTCCAGAACAAAGGAGAACAGCAGAGTCAAACCAAGAAGGCACATAAGTCAGTTGCCCCACTCCTACCTCTTATAACTAGTTCATGTTATTAATGAGATTAAACTAGTTTCTCACTGTATTCCGTCTTTGCAGGCGAGTGTCACCTCTCTGTCTGTCTCCGTTTTTTCGTCTCCTGAGGCTGTGTGAGGAGAAACGGCACCAGGGAGACCTCGAAGAGATTGATGCCCTACTGGGTGAGGAAGATCAAGTTGCACATTTCTCACAGAAACCAGTTTGTTCTAATGTCTGTGGCTGTAGGATCATTTCTCACTGTGGGTTTTGCATTTGATGGATCACAGGTTGCCCTCTAATCCTGACAGACATGGATATAGTAGACAAAATAGAGAGCCTGTCAAAAGCTGAGAAGGAGTTCCTCTGTACCTTGCTCTTTCACACCATCAACTGGTTCAGAGAGGTAACTGTGTCTGTTGGATTTGTATGAACATTTGCATGAAATTAATCTGTGACTAAAGCTGTGTTTCACTCGTGTATTGTGCTAGGTCATAAACGCCTTCTGTCGACAAAAAGAAACTGAGATGAAGATGAAAGTGATGACTCGTCTGCAGAACATCACCTATCTTCAGTCACTGTTGGAGAGGACTCTGGCAGGTGTGTATTCAGTCTACCTCAATAATAACACCTTGAGGTCTCAAAATCTTCCCATTATTCTCTGTGTCCCTGTTAAGACTTTTAATATGAAATACTAAAAATGTGTTTCAGGAACACTTGGCTATGTTCCACCTGTCGCTAACTTTGATGGAGAAAGCACAGACGCGATCATACTTAGTTCCGCTGCTCCTGTGAATAAAGCAAAGAAAGGTAACCATACACTGTAGAGGATATTTTATGTTGTTTTGTTAATAAAACCAAATACTCTGGGTAATTTAAAAAGCACTAATAAAGCTGTCTGACTCACATGTGTTGTTAAGATCGCTCAGGAAAGAAGAGGAAGGCTCCTGGGAAGAATTCCTCAGGTAGCAGCTCTCAACTTGAGGAGGGGACTGAGGCAGATGAAACTCAGCAGGTGAACTCCGACCTCTCACTTGAATCTGGTTTTTTTAATGTTCATTTAACTGAGCTAACAAAAAAGGTTATTGTGCTTGTTCTGAAGGAGCAGCCAGAGAAGGAGAAAGAGAAGGAGGTCAAGCAGGGGGTCAGTCTGGTGTCCTACCGACAGTTTTTCAGGGAGCTGGACATGGAGGTGCTTAGTGTTCTGCAGTGTGGCTTGCTATCCCGCTCACTGCTGGACTCTGAGCTCCAAACCAAGGTAAGACAAGGAATCAGGTTCGATTTTTTTCCCCAATGCAAGTGCCCATTACCCAATGTTTTGCTAATTTGATTTGAATTTTAAATCAAACCCTTTCTCTGGTTTAAAACAAAGAACATAACAGCTCAACTATCCTCTGATACTAAGATCACTTTTTTAGCAGCAGGATTCAAATTCATATGGACTGTGTTAGAATAATTATCATTTATGCCAGTGAAGAGTAATAACTAATTCACCCCAAGTTTGAAGTCTCCTGTAATACTGCTACTTTATTGAGGTGCGAGAGGAGGTCCTGCTGGGTCCTGCTGAGCTGGCTTTCCTGCTGGAGGATATGCTTCGCAAAGTCGAGTTCTGTCTTACAGCTACACCTGCCAAGAGAGCTCCTTTCCTCAAGGTACAGAAAAAAAGCTAATGCATATAGAGTGAGCATACAAGCAATAAACACAGATCAGAAAAAACCCCAAAACTTCAAATTGTGTGTAAGAATGTTCAACTCATTGAGAGGTATGGCATTTGCACAAAACATTTGACATTTTAGGTTGTCATTGATTTAAACGTATAATATGATTTTTTTTTTCTCCTAGATTTTCTGACGCAGCACGTAAATTCAGGCCCAAGAAATTTAAACTATCTGAATTAGTTCTTAGTCACTCATGATAAGACGTAAAGAAGTTCTGAGTGTCAATGATATACAATTACAACTGTATAAAACTCCAAAATGTAAACTTATATTAGTCAAAACTTACTGAAATATTTTATTGTACAGGGGAGAACCGATAAGAGTGTGGGCTTCTCACACTTACAACAGAAGAGTTCCAAGGATATTGCTTCCTGCTGTGTCCAGCTGTTGCCGGCCCTCTGCTCACACTTGGAGAACTGCCACAACCATTTTCAGGTAGAAAATCACTAAATATCTGTGATTGTAAGTGAAAGCAACATCTCTTTCTTTCAGCTCTCTTATATGATATATTGGGTTTTTTTATTCACAGACATTGCTGTCTGAGAACAACGGTGTTGTGGATGGACCTGCCACAGATATTCAAGAGCACCAGTTAATGTCATCAGCCTACCAGCTGCTCCTACAGGTCCTGAATACCACCTTCAGCTGGTGAGGAAGAGTAACACCACCGACTTCCACATCAGATTTGAAATATTTCAGTTCTATGGGGCATTAGTGGGAGTCTGTCTCTGGCTCCTGCTGAGTTTTGTCCCTGATATGTGTGATATCTATCGGTCAGGTCTGGATTCAGCCAGCCAGGCCAGCGGAGCTTACTTAAGAAGGCTCTGGGAGTTTTGGCTGGACGACTCAAAGAGGGAGGTGCTGAGCTGAACCTGGAGCAGCTTGTAAAGTGAGTAATAAAGGTTAAGAAACGTCTATATATAATACATGTTTCTTAGAAATTATCATTTAGAAAGTTGCAGAATATACTGCACAATTCTCTAAATGACTTAAGTATCAAAAGAAGAGCCCTTTTTCAAGTGCAACTGTTACTAATTCTGCATAAGTCATTGAAGTCTGTCATTTAATATCCATAGGTATATAGCCATAGCATGTGTGATGATGGAATAACATGTATATACTTTTTTCTTTGTTCAGACACAGCTTTAAGTACCTGCTGAACTTCAGCAGCACAATGCCAAGTCTCAGCACAGCGTTGTGTCTCTCTCAGCTTCTATCCACTGTGTCAGAGAGAGGAGGGAACTCTGCTGCCTTCAGGGAACAGACCGGTCAGTCTGACATGTGGCCTCATTTAAATCCACTGGTCTACTATCCAATGAACTGTGCTGACTTTTGGTTGCTGACTTTTGGTTGCTTTTTCGACTTAGCTTCCCTTGCACGACGTTTCCTGAGCCAGGAGTGGGTTACAGCTAGTGGGGAGAAGGAGCGAGGGAACAAATTCAATGAACCACTTCAGACTCTCCTACGGTGCGTCTACACAATACAAAGTTATATGAAAAGTCAATGTTAGGAAAATAACATACTTAGGTAGTGTGATGTGTGAAGTAATTCATCAAATTGACAGATTTTTTTATGGAATAACGAGGTTGATCAGGAGCATCACCTGTATAAAAGCTGGGTTCTGTGTTTATGTGTCTGTTATATGGTTGAGTGTGTGGTGTTATTTGCAATGCAACCTGCTTAAGGAAATTACCTATGACTATGTAGTGCATGTTTTTACGGTGGGCAGTGCAAACAACAAACAAGCCACATCTCCAGTGTTGGTGCTCTGTGGATCCACTGAGCTACATAGACTTAATTTTACAGAGATTCTACAGAGAAACCACTGTAAATTAATATAGTGAGAATTTTTTTCAGCAATACTTACACAGCACAATGACCACAGCACATTCATATTAAAATTTGCAGGAATTGTTAAAGTCATCCATCCCAATCTCTCAAGTGTTAGCACAGTTTCTTAAGTGCACAGTTGCTGGTAAACACAATTTATGACCATAAATCGTATTGCTATAATTAAAACACATATCTACATTTTAATTATAAAGTCAGTATCCGTGTCTTGCTCACTGCAGCATCTACCTGGAGCATGTTGACGATGTTCTGAAGGCGGTGGAGGAAATAGCTGGAGAAGGAATCCCTGAGCTCATCAACGCATCGAAAGATGAGAGCTCTGCATCCTGGCCCACTCTCAACAGGTATGCTCTCCGTCCTCATCCGAAGCTAACTTCAGGCTAAATGGAAAGTTGTTTGTGAGTTAGTGATTATACAAGAGAAACTTCAGCCAAGCAGATAGATTGATCCATGTGCTCCAACCATCCTGCTTTGGTTGCATCACCATGTAACTGTAATAATAATAATAATAATGATAATAATAATAATGAACCAGCTGCAGCAAAGGTATATTCAGCTATTTGTTATTAATATGTCATTAAATATTTCATCTTTCTTTTTTTCTTCTTCAGGCAGACATTCCTGGTTTTCTATAAAGTGTTGATGGCAGAGCTGGAAAGAGCTGTCCGGAAGATTCCAGCTGGCAAAATCAGTGACAACATGGAGGTCAGCCACTAGGTGTTGCTCTGTACAATGTATTCTCTTGTATTCCAGTGTGTGTGTAACTGCAACTTTTCAACCTACAGAGTATTTTGAGCGTGCAGTATGAAATTGTAATGGATCATCTGTTTTCTCAGCTGTCTGTTTCCCTGAAGATTGACATGAGTTAGACCATTTAACATAAACCTTTTTCCAGGCTCAGAGTGAGAAGCTGCTGACATGGAACCTGGCTGTCAGAGACTTTCACATCCTGGTCAACCTCGTTAAGGTACATCATCTATTAGCATGATCTTATAGCTGTAAATGTCTAACAAACCATTTTTAACCTATTTCCAGCATTCAGCTAACTATTATGTCAGATGTATGTATTCTGCATGATTTCATTTCAAGGGCCATTTTGTAATCATCATCATTCAGTCTGATCACTTTTATCTCACCTCATATTTTTTTTAAAGATTAAAATAATGTGTCCAAGTGTTTAAATGAAGCTCATCTGCTCACCTATTTCTCCTCTAATCTCTTCACACAGGTGTTTGATTCTAGGCTGGTGCTCAATGTGTGCCTGAAGGTGAGCTTCTGCTGCATGTCAGTGATGATTACACACTGAAGTATATAATACTGCTGTGACTTTGTATTAAAGGGTTGTAATGTTGTTATCTTTAGTATGGCCGCCTTTTCCTGGAGTCTTTCCTAAAGTTGGGAATGCCACTACTGGACTACAGTTTCAAAAGGCACAAGGTACAAATGAAATTTCTTCTAAGCTGCAATAAATGTCATACTGAAGTGGGTGTCATTGGTAAATTGTGTTTGCAGAAGGTCATATAGTTTATTGACCTGAGTGTTTTTAACTCACACAATTACTGTAAACCTTACACACAGTCCTTGTCCTGTTCCTGCTTAAATATAAGCAAACATTACCCAACAGGCCACTCCTTACATTCTGTAGCACTCATCTAATCAGAAACACTTACAGTTTACTAATGGTGCTTATATGTGGTGTTATTTAGACAAGTATATTATAAAATAATAACAGAACAATATTTTATCAAGACACATTGCATTAAAGCACAGTATTCAGAAGTTCCACAGTGTTCACAAAAACTTTCTCATTTGTATTTGAGAAAAATAAGTGTAATCTTGTTTTTAAACTACCGTTTGTACAGAAAAACAGTCTGTGTTGTGTGAAATGACTAAAAACTGTGTGTGATATGATGTCTCTTAGGAGGATGTCCAAAGCCTGCTAAAGACCTTCCAACTCAGCACCCGGCAGCTCCATCACATGTGTGGACATTCAAAGGTAGCTACAGATTATACAGTTTCTATCTCATTTCTATGTGTTTATATTGTATATTGACATTACCTCACAGAAAAATAGTTTGCTAATTGACTTCACATAGTATGTTGTAAATGTTGCTCTTATTTATACTTTTCTAAATGTCATCGTGCTGGGAGTCAAAAGGCAGCAATGGGATCTTCTTTACTCTTAATTATTTTTAAACCTAAAATGTCAGCTTCCTGTCAGGTAAAAAAGTTGAGGCTGTTAATATGGTAATGTGCAGGTGCTCATTAACTAAGTACCTTGTCATAATGTGTTGGCGCTCAGATTCGTCAGGATACAAGCTTGACCAACCACGTTCCAGCGTTGAAGAAGAGTCTCGAGCTGTTTATCTATAGAGTGATGGCCATGCTGACACTCAACAACTGTCAGGAAGCGTTTTGGATGGGCAACCTGAAGAATCGCAACCTGAAGGTATAATTTGATCGAAGTTTTATGAATATGTTTCTGTTTATCTTTGAGCAATGGACTTACAAGAGTGATATATTGTCTGCTGCAGGGTGAAGAGATTCTCTCTCAGAGGTCACAAGAAAGTGAGGAGGAGGAGGAGGAGGGGGAACGTTCATCACTCCCTCAGGCACAGTCGGAGGAAGAGGTACAGTCCATGTCCAGAATTTCTAAACAGTATTGTAATTACGTCTGATGCAGGGCTGTGCTGGCTCCCCTCAAATTTCTTACAACTTTTATTGTTGATTGATTTGATCACAAATGAGAATACAACAAAACAACAACCTGGGAAGAGTTTTGGAGATTTAGGGGTATATCAGAAAATCATGAAACGTACATAATTTATACCATATTTGTTAAACCCCCTTTTCAAAAACTGAGCATGTAATGTAAATAAGTAACAGGAAAGTGGCCTAAAAGATTGGCAGTAGTGAGGACAAGTTTTTTCTCAAGATATAAGCAGCACACAGGAGCAATATGTCAGTTATATAAGCCAGCCAAACAGCCACCTGTCATTTCTGCTAAGTCAGTCAATACTTCACAAAGCCTTGATACACAGCTCGGTTAACAGGCTGTTGAAACTGTAGAGGGCAGTGGGCTGATAAGATAACTGGTCCTGTAGCAAGCTAATGATTAGTGGCTGACATGGTTAACAGGAAGAGTGTTTGATGTGGTATCTGTTCCAAGATCCTGTTATCTGTAGCTTTGGCATTTTTAAGACTTTCTCTTTAACTCTGCACTATGCAATCATGTTCATAACTTCAATGTGCCTTGTGCTTTCCTTCAGGCCCAGGACAGTGACTCTGAGGGAAATAAGAAGGTCAACAGATTGGAAGATGGTGATCAGGATAGTACAGATGACTCTGATTAATGCTTTGTAAGTAACAGAGTGATAACAACATTTTTTCTTGGTTTTAAACTTTTATATTTGGGTCAGAACCCCATTTGTGGATCACTTTTTGAAGTTTCAAATGTCTGAGGGATTTTTAGTGACTTTTTATATTGACACTTTTCAACTGTCTTAAATACAACTTCTTAATGGGAAATGTGCTGGTATTGGATCTATAATAGCAATATATGTATGTATATATAATCACAATTCTTGTATTCTTAGGCATATGGCCATAAAACATCCAAGCACAGTGAGGGATTCATGAGAAGCACTTCATGTACTTCCACAAGTTTCCTTTTCTGCTGAAGATAAAACATGCCTAATAATTAGGTGTTTTCACAGTCAGTTGGGTTCTGAAAAAAATGTGTTGTCAATAAAGTATTCATTGTTTTTGTTGAAATTATTTCGATCTGGTTTGTCATTTGTATTTGTGTATTAAATATGTATACTGTGTGTATATATATATATGTATATGTATATATATATATATATATATATATATATATATATATATATATATATATATATATATATATATATATATATATATATATATATATATATATATATATATATATATATATATATATATATATATATATATATATATATATATATATATATATATATATATATATATAATTTTGTTGCTACCTAATGAATCAATTTTAATGTACCACCACATAAAAAGCCCCCATAAACGATCATTTAGAGATGTAGAGAAGTTTTAGATTCAGCGAAGTTTGAATAATAACCATTAGTTTGGATACTAAAACAGAATGACTTTCCAAGTATTTTCTCAAAAAGGTCAAATACTGGTGATTCCTGGGAAGAAAACACCACAGCATGAAGACCAAACACTGTGATCTTTGTTCCTGGTGAATCCCACAAAGAGGGACGGCATTGATTAATGTAAGCTTCAAATGAAGGTGAATAATCTCTTTGATACTCTGACGTCTGGGAGATTCTTTTGTGAACATGTAGAAACTGACGTGATGGTTGTACACTCCGAACAAAAGTGAGGATTGTGAGGAAAGCCTCACTGAGATTGAAAATCCATTTTCAAGAATATAGTGGGTGATAACACAGGGCTACACAGAAACAACACAAAAAAGCTAACACAAAATATGCAGTGGCACAAAATAATACAAGGTTGTGGTTAGACTGCTAAGAATGAAATTGGAGTATTACTTACATCTAATGAATCAAATGGACAACAGACCACGCATCTGTCTCCTCGAGGGCTCCTGCTACAGTGAAGGTGATGGTGAAAATGAAGATGTAAACGATTTGCCTACTGAAAGGAAAATAAACTCTAAAACAGCATTTATATGTACTATTCCAGGATATTTAAAGTCAACCTTTCCTGTCTTCCTTAACTGAAAACCAAGGATAGACAGACTTATGATGCCATTAGGTGCCACTTTATGCAGGTAGTATGTTGACATTGCATTATTGACTATGTGAGCTTGTAGGATTCTGAAGTGTAAAATTAGACATGACACTATATCACTTACACAACTCTGTGATGATCAAATGCACAGGCTGAAACCGCTGTAGCTGACAATATTATCTGAAAAAGCCCATACATTTTATTTAAGGGTACATTTCCACAATAAACTTGCTCTGCTGGTTTAAATGAAACATTTAAAATCTTATGTTGGTTATGTGTGGGTCAAGCAGTGGAAAGTCATACTCTTCATGGACTTGAACTAATGGCAAAGATAATTGTGGGAGGACAAAACACTCAAAGCAGTAGTCAGCCAACTCAACAGCTGAGAGATGTGCATGAACAGATTTGTTCAGGGAATTCACTCAGTTCAAAATCTGGTCTCACTGTTTTATCCAGCTGTTTTGGCAGTTGTGGATGAACATCAATAACTGTTATAAAATACCCAAATCTGTGCTCCATGAGCTTCTTTGTTTCTTCTCTCTCTGGTCTGTCCACTCATGAAGTAGACTACCAGATTATTGAGGTCATAATTTGATCCTGTCTTTTGAATTGCCACCAAGACCTAGTTGTGACACTGTTTTGAAGTAATCTCAAATATGTATGTGGCATTTCTGTATTAGAGTTTCTTGTTATTTATTGACGTACATATACACCAATGTCAATATACCTGTGATAAATTAACATTGGCCGATATATCAATCCACCTCTAGTAAGTATGCAATTGTCTGCTAATTGCGTAATTAAGGTCTGGACCCAATTCAAGACAGATCCAGAATGACCTACAATTAAGTGATATGGGGGCAGATTTATATCTGTCAGCGTGTTTATGTGCTTTTCTGCAATTTAGTTGCTAAAAATCTTCCAATTAATACAGCTTTAAATGTTGCATGGCAGGTATTCAAACTGACGTCAACTGACAGCGCAAAGCTTTGAATTTTAAATAAAGCTCTACTGCTTACTCAAACCCTATTCTGCCCTAAATATTCTCAAAACGTGTATTTTTTGCACATACTGGAATTCATTATCAATATTTTGTTATATTTAGTTTAATATTTTGGATTTCCATAGACTTATCGACTTGACGTCAGCAGGACTCTTTAATGCTGGTGGAACAAAACCGACAAATGTTGGACTCATTAGCCCGTAACAGCTGCACTGAAACTATGTGACCACACTGACAACCTTTAGACTAACCCTTCACAGATTTTGAAGAGCATGGGAATCAATGAAGATATATACAAATCAGGATGAAAACACAGACAAAAGTCGTTGCTTTACGTCGGCACACTCAACCGTCTTTCTGCGCTGTCTCCTGGGTTGAACCATAAAACAACGAAACGAGGGGTCTGGCATAAATGTGTACACTGTTGTCACTAACTAAAGCTTACATAAATCAAGACAAGTAAAAGTCATTAGTAGCAAGTGTATATATATATATATATATATATATATATATATATATATATAAATTCAATAGTTGTAACGGGTGTGATTTATTTATACAAGCTAGTCATTTAATAAGTACATTAACGTCCTCACCCTCTGTGTAAACGAGAATGGTTTATCCAGGAAGCATGTTCCAGTGTTTGGGGAAATACCAACAACAAACTGTCTTTTCTGCCAAGTTGAACGAGTGTTTCCTTTGTCGTTTCAGGTTATTGCGACGGTGAAAACGAAATTAAACACTTCTCTTATATACCAACGGGTTTTGTGTCGTCGTTTGAACCGTTGCTGGACCACAGTGTCGGTGTTTTTAAGCCAGGAGGAGGACGTTCAGGGTTTGACAGATTTGGCTAATTGCACTGACTGCAGCTGCACCGTTTTGAGAAACCATGTCTGATTTAATCCTGGTGCTCCTAATTGTCGTGCTCCTGGTGTGTTTGCTTGTGACAGTGGGGGGCTTCCTGCTGTTCTCGGGGCTATTGTCTGACGTGGTTATAAAGACCGGGCCACCTCCTGTCAGAAACGTTACCATTGCTTATAAGTTCAAAGAGGGATCATACAAGGATTGCGGTGCAGCTTACACAGAGAGCTGCAGCATTGGGCCAAAGCTGAGTACCATCGGTGTCTTCTACGATGACCCCAAGCAGGTGAGACCCCAGGACTGAGCACACAAAATCTGTGTTTACACTCGATCTCATGACATAACCACAAAACCCAATGTACTTTGTTTCCTGATAAGATATTACAGTTAGTAGCCTACAGTTAGGTTTTGTTTGACTTAGACAAAGTCTTAAAGGTCACTCAAACATTGATATATTCAAAACTTGCAAGTTAAAGTTGTAGTGGTTGGGACAAAATTATTTAAAAAACATGATTAATCTGATCATCATTCATTTTTAAAGGTTTTGGAGATATTTTTTAAAATGGAAGTGTAATGTGTCAGTCGAGTCAAGCCACATTTTATTTGTACAGCCCAATATCACAAACCAAAAAAATTGCCTTGGGGCTTTCCAGTCTGTACTGCAATACAACATCCTCTGTCCTAAGACCCTCATTTCTAATGAGGAAAAACTCCCTCAAAAGGGATGTAATTCAGCGTAATTTAGCATGCATGACTCAAGGGGTTAACTGCACAGGCAGCCTTTTAGAGGAACTGAGCCTGAATGATGAAACCAGTCAGCTGTTCAATGCCACGTTGCACTGTTGATATTTTTTCCCCCTCTCATCTGTGACTTCAGGGTGCTTCAGCATCAAAGCTGGCAACCAGACTCTGAACTTAGAAGGACAAACACAGCCTCTTCACATGGACCTGAAGAGAGCTGACAGGCTGCTGACAGTAAATATTCACTTTTTGATCGACAGTAGTTTAAATGGTTATGTAATTACAATCAGCCGGTCTCAGCATTAGTCACAATCCATATATGAGAGGCAGTGACTGTGCTTTTGTCACCCTGATCCTCAGCCATAACTACACTTTGAATAAATGGATCATTCCTCAGTTGAGATCTGTGGTCATCAACTCCATTAAGTCCACATTCTGCCATTCATCACGAGTTGTGTTTCTAGTCAACAAGAAATGTCTGCTTGTTGGATGGGAATGTTTATTGAGTTCCTGGCTGATACTGGAAGAGTACACACACACACACACACACACACACACACACACACACACACACACACACACACACACACACACAAGCACACACACACACACACACACACACACACACACACACACACACACACACACACACACACACACACACACACTCTCTGTCACACTCACACTCACACACAGTTTGATCAAATCTGACCAAGACAGAATATAAACTATTAATAGTTTATTGCATGACTTAACAACACTAACTCCACAACTCTTTTGATTTGAGGCGTTGGCTCATGCTGTATTATTGAACTGTATTGTGTCAGCTGTACTGACATTTGAGTGCAGAGTTGGTTGTGGTTGGGTGAGTTAAGCTATCTGATAAACAATATGGCAAAATACAGGCGCATGGCACATCAGCCCAGAGTGCATTGTGACCTAGTCTGTGGTTAAAAAGTAGCACAGACTACGGTGTCGACAGCCTATTTAGTATAGTTGATCATTAATCTTTTGTATTTTATGATGACTGACACTAAAATACACCAAATAAAATGACTGGGTGTCTGTGTTGGGTTGCAGCATTCGGTCATATAAAAATTCAAACATCCTTTGTGGAGTAAAAAATATGGCACACTGGCAGTATTATCTGTCTTTCTGCTTACTGCTGCCAGTTTCTCTGTACCATTTGTCCTTTGCTTCAGTCAAGGCTTTTAGTGGAAACCCTGACTATGAGTCATACAAGTGGAAAGTCGCAGTAAGAGGCACATTGAGGAGCTTTTAAAACGTTTCTGCTGGTGTCAGATATTGCAGAGAGTTTGGATTGTAAGGAGCCATTACAGGATGTTTCGACATCTCTGTATCCACTGGGGCAAAGATATTCTACTCATGCGTTGTCCTGGTTTCTTTCTCTATTTTGACTTAATCTGTAGATGTGTGGACCTCTGACCTCCTTGTGGAGATAAATTATGAATCACAGAAATATGTTGAGTATAAAGATATTAAAGAGGAAGCAATATTCAAGTTAATGATACTCATATTCATCAAAGCTCCAAACTTTTTCAAAGTTTGACTTTTGTCCAGAACTGGGGACTGTTATAAAAAACGTCTAAAGAGTCCAGCCACTCTGATAGTTGAACATTTTTTCATGTTATGCCAATTTAAAGCAAATAATGGTTGATAATTACATCTAGTAAGCTGTAACCTCTTGACTGGCCTTATAACTGAGGTTGGAAGGGCTGGGCTATTTTGAGGGTTTCCATGTTTGCTTTGTGACATGAGAATTTGTTGACCCTCTTAGTTTACAGAAGCCAAGACTCTGATTACTCACCACCAACCGCATACATAAACTAAAAAATGGGAAATGCCTGATGACTAAATTTACAGTGAGCTAAGATGGAATTATTAGTTAATAGTGAAACTTGTCTTTATATCTTATGTCTTTTCTTATTCTGTTACTCCAATGCAGTAAATGAAGAATGAGTGTTGTGGGCACACTGTTACTCCTCCTAAGAAGTTGTAAGAGGTTTAGGAGGTCATCTTTTCTTACTACTTTTGCTGACTGGCAGTGGATGTTGCAACTTGCTGTGTTTAGACTTGACCTAATTTCTTAAGGTGGTTCACTAACACTAATGGACACTAGATGGCAGTATTAGCATTGGATTTGACTTTGTGAAGGAGGCAGGAACATCCCTAAAACCACACATTGATCTTCATACTTATTATTATTATTATTATTATTAGGGCCCGAGCGGCGACTGCAAGTCGCCTGGCGAAAGCCCTATTGAAATTGTAATGTTTATTATTATTATTATTATTATTATTATTATTCTTCCGACATTTCGTGCCCCAATTTCGCCCCTTTCCCAAATGCGAAAATGCTTATACTTTTGCACGGACGTCCGGCCTCATCCGAAATTCGATATTTTTGGGTGGTCGCACATGGTCGACGCAGAATGGCGGAATAGCGCCCCCTACAAAGTCCAAAACTGCCCATAGGGAATTTTGCTAACTTTGTCCTATGCTCACAAAATTCGGTACACATATGTATTATACCCACATATGCAAAAAAGCCTCTTGACCTCATGACCTCAACCCAATAGGAAGTCGGCCATTTTGGTTTTGATTTTTCCCGCCTAAAATTAACTCCTCCCACAGCATTCGCCCGATCAAGTTCAAATTAGGTACGCAACATCCCCAGACCTAGCTGAGCTTAAGTTGTGCTCTGCGCATCAATAGGTCAAAGGGCGTGTCTGCCAGGGCTCAACTAACTTTGGCGTGCTCGCCATGTACATACGAGTGGCTCTCACGCCCACATACTTCATCCAATCAGCTTCAAACTTGCTGGACATGATGATGGCTCCGCCCTGAACGTTCTGATATATTAACTTCCCACGTAACTCATAGCGCCCCCCGGTGGTAACAGGAAGTTAACTAAGATTCATTAAAATTACATACTTTGCCCCATCAACTTCATTCAGAACCAGTTGGTGAAGCTACATTATGAAGACTGTGAAGCTACGAGTAATGGCGTCTGTGTGGCGACGCTGCGACCATCAATTCCTCGCCATGAAAATACGTTTGGCTTTTTGATGGCTTTATTGAACTTGTATCATCATGAAAATTGGTACACAGGTCCAGGGTGCCGACCTCAACGTCTCCATTCGCTCATAGGCGATCTCACTCGTGTCGCCCCCTAGTGGAAACAAGAAGTGCCATATTTTACATCATCATTGTGCGATTTCCACAAAACTTCACATGTGTAATCACTGTCCCACCCTGAACGCAACCGCTTGTGTTTTTTTACACTCTACTGCCCTCTGGTGGATGAACCATCAACCTCTCATAACTCCTTCATGCTTTGTCCAATTCACTCCAAACTTCACATGACTGATGAGTGGCCGCCCTGAACACACCAGACCACACCAGACCATATGTGTAACTACCTGTGATTGCCCCCTACTGGATGAACGAAACATTGCATTTTTGGCCTCCTTCCAGTTTTTTTCTCACTTTCTGCTTCACGCCACAGCCCCGCCATGCCTCAGGCCCCGCGGTGGCATGGGTGAGCGAGGGCCCGCCATCGCCGCTTGCGGCTTTAATTATTATTATTATTTATTACCATGACATAAATCGTGCATCTTCAGATTAATTCAGTCAAAAATGTGTTTCATCATATTAAAATAAAATAGGATTTCAAACCTGCTCAAGAGGCTGTGCATCAATTGGTCACAGTAACACTACTCCACTGGTTTTCATTCCTTGTGCTAGATTTAGAGTACAGCCAGTTTTATCACAAAGTGCAGTCATTTGCATTCACTTTGGATTCAAATTGTAGTATAGTCCCTTTTTATTGACTACATTGAAAGCCACCAGGGCTCTATGTCCTAAGGAATGGGATTCAAAACCAACTACACCAAATGATTAAATTCATCACAGAAAGTAGAAAGAGCAGGCTTCACTCATGATGACAGAATGTACCCGAAATTAAGCCAGTTAGACAGCTCTGTGGACAGTTTGGGACTGTGTGTGTGATTATAGTGGTCTGCAGTGGTAGAGGTTGGTTGACATCCTCATATCACTCTGCGGAGGCATTTGAGCCAATTGGCACAAAATCGAACTGCTCCTCTTAATGCCTTTTGCTTGGGAGTGTGCATTCATGCATTTATGTTTGCATGTGTGCTTGTAATTGCTTTAACTTACTAGCACACTTGCCTGAGGGATAGAACATTTAGCAGTTTGGCTCCTAGGGGTCAGTCAATGTAGTGTAGAGGCAACCAACTGGACAGTGAGCCATAGCATTTGAGGTTATTCTTTAAACACACCTAGTCATTCAAGGCAGAGTTGCCTCAGGGTCGACTTTAGTGCTGCTTTGACACGAGTATTGAACAAATCCCAGACTAAATCCTTGACTTTGTCTGTTGTGCTTTTGTTGAATGGAAAAGAGCAAAGAATCCACAAGCAGGCTGCATGTCGGCAAGGAATCTCCTGAGAAAAAATTAATTTAGGAGAGTGGGCAGAAGTGAAAGCTCAGAGACCAGTGGGTGTGTCATGATGCTAAGACAATAAACTGCTAGAGAATGAGAAGCTTAAGGATAAAATGAATTTTATTGTGTAGGTGGAATTAGAAGGTTGTGGAAATGCATGGCTTCTTTAACCGTTGTCCGTCATCTATTCTTCTTGTCCATACTTTTATGACTTAACAGCAAATGCAGTTTCCTTTGATGCTGTGAACATGTTTTGTTTGTATCAAGGCTAAACTAGAGCCAATGTTTGGTTCATCTGTGATCTGCTGAATTCCCACTTTGTTTTAGCCTCTGAAGCAAACCCACTCACGGCTCCTCATGACAAGCAGGAGAAAATGAAATGTCATGTGTAGACGTATATGGGAGTGGCAGTGAGAGATGAGGCGAGGTGCGGAACTGCCTCGGAAGAGGGGTATAAATTGGTAGGAGTCTGACTCACCTTGAGAGCCTTGCAGTGCTCCAATTCATCAATCGGAATTTCTGATCAGAGCGCTGAGCAGCGCTGCACTCCCAGTCAAATTTATTAGCATTTTACTGCCGCTTGTCTGTCTGTCGAAAGCAACAACATGAAAGGGGGGCTTCTAGCAAGGAGTTGCCACTTTTAAAGGTGGATATAAAATGAGAAATAAATACGCTGATACTCTGAAGTCTTGTCCCACAGGTCTTCAAGTCAATATTATGCAAGATTGTGGACATGCAAGCTTTCCCTACAGTAAAGCACCTTGTTAATATTTATGAACATCTCTACAGTGAGTACTGCAAAAGGAGAACACCGCTATCCAGACAGAATCTTTTAAATTGGGAAATTTTCACTACTTTTATATCCTGGAACTGTTGAGAACTGTTGAGGGAATTTTTTGGGATGCCATTTTCATCCATTGTCACATAGGAAAAAGACGTTACTCTACAAGCTGACATGCTACGATTAGATATTAAAACAGGATGTTGAAGAATGTCTTTAAATCTTTTGCACTATCAATCTTGTGACACATATTTGCTTCTCACCCTGTGTTATGATGCGTAGGATATTGGATTACACAGCCTAATATTAATCAGAGCAGTTTACAGAGAGCGAGGAGCTGGAGAGAAAGAGTTTGAACGTTTGTATAGAAGGAAGTAAGCCTATGCAGAGGAGGAGAGGAATTCACTCATATCTTCTATTAGAGAAGATTAGCTCCCCGCTCTGTGACATCTGGCTGGAGGAGTGCCACACTGTGTCCAGCTGGCCAAGAAGTGGTGAACCAACTCCACAACTGTGGCAAAGGAAAAACTGTGTCCTGCCTCCAGCAGGGTGCTTATCCTCGCCAGTAATTATACATGCCAGAACTCCCAGGATGC
Organism: Scomber scombrus; assembly: GCF_963691925.1. Classification (NCBI taxonomy): domain Eukaryota; kingdom Metazoa; phylum Chordata; class Actinopteri; order Scombriformes; family Scombridae; genus Scomber; species Scomber scombrus. Next base: position 16,932,903 of record NC_084972.1, read on the forward strand.
CATGTGTAATTACCAGTTAAGTCTGAGCACAGCCTAAAGGGACAGAACTGCACTTGGTGAAAGAGAAAGACAAAAAAAAAAAAGATTTCCATGGGCTCTTGACTCAAGGGGCCAATGTAGCCCATGTCTCATCACTGCAGTGGATTTAGAATTTGATTTGGATACTTGAAGACCTCCCCTTCCGAAGGAGGACATATTTATGTTTTGAAATTTGTAGTTTGAATAAGTCTTTATTTTATTTCTACAAACAATGATATACTCAAGTGGTGTATTAAATCAATCAGGATGTTGGCTGATTTAGCTTTTTGCGTGAATTGTAAAATGACCCTCATTGGTTTGTTTTAACTGAATTAGTCTGACTGCTATAGCATCAATTCAACAGCAATCAGCCCATCACAGCATACCTGTAGTTTCCAGTGCAGTGAAACCCTATTAGTTTCAATTTACCTCCTGGTGACTGTCTATGCTGCTTTGTCTGCCTGGAGGTGGAGGTGGGGGTTGTGGGGGGCAGATGGCTTCCAATCAGCTGAGACAGGTTATCGCTCTGACACACTGAGGTGAAAGAGCTCTTGTTGAGAGATTGCTTATCCCATAGTCTTCTTTTCTTCTTGCTCCCCATGTGTCAGGTTCTTTGCTTGTATATGGAAGTACCCTAAGCACCATCTGTCTTGGTGTTCCAGATATAGAAAGAAAATGATACTCCAAACCACTGAACAGAAAGAGAGAGCCTCGCCAGCGAAGGCAGTGATGTGTATTGTTACATTTGTCCAATGCAACTGGACTGTTTGGTGAAATAGGCTTTTTTTGTCTGTTATCCTCTCTTCACAAACTCGGTGTGTTCTTTATGGATGCTGCATTTGCTGCTTGTCATGCTTCACTGCAGATGTTGATGTGAAGACGACATGGAGGTCCAGAGAGGCTCCGTATTTGCAGACATATTGACTGCAGTGCAGTGAAGGACCCTTGTACAGTCACAGCCTCTTCAATCACTCCTTTCTGTGTCGTGGCAATTTACATCTTGCACTTGACTTCAGTGAGGAAGGAGACAACTCTCGATATAGTATTGTCACACTTTCTTCAATGCTCAGAGCACGGCACACTCACACTCGATACAGACATAGACAAGTGAGCCCTGAACAGTTGGGAGAATACTTTTTAATCTGTTTCACTGTTAAACTCCTACAGGTTGTTGTGACTACTCTCTGCATTATACCCAAACACACATGGCAGGATCTGCTTCAGAATAAACAGATGTTCTTTGTTTGTCTTTCACACGGTAAAAAACTGTTCAGATGCACAGACATTATATCTATGACTGTCACTAAGCATTTTAACCTTTCACAAGTTCACGTAAGCATTTATACATATTCATACAATAATTTCCCTCACATCTGGCGTAATGGTGAACCCAGTTTGACAGCAGGATCATGAAGGGAAAACGTGATGATTGGCACTTCACCGTAACATTACTTTTAAAAGTCACGTACACTTTTTACCTTGTGAGTTGCACACTACAAGGTTACCTTTAGCTTTGTTCATTGGTCGCTCTGCAGTAGTGTTATAATAAGCGTGGAGATGGTTCTCGGTCAGACAGAGTATGGTACACTCATTATGATCTTGTCTTTAAGCCTCTTCAAGCAAAAACTTGGCTGCTTGCCTTGTTCATCTCTTTCCCTAACCTGCTAACACATAAGCAATGACCAGCAATTGTGAACGCACTCAAAACAATGCATCCCAAGTGGTGGTAGCCAGGAGGAAAGAGATGCAGGGCCGAGACCTGGAAAGATGAGGAGAGTAAATCCTCATTACGTGTCTGCTAATAAAGAATTACCTCTGTCAGCCATACCTTTTTATTGTTGGAGAGCCCTCATCCATCAACACTGGCCCTTGTAGCCTCAAGCAAAGAATTGCTTTTGAAATTACTTTTTCCTCCCAACAGGTCCTTGGAGACCTGGCTTAAGGGAATCAAGTAGAGATGGGAACTGCACCAATTTTGAGGGGAAAGTCGTCTTAGAGTCCCATGGGTCATGCACTCTACGAAAATTGACTGAATGTCTTTTTTTCTGATTTAATGAGCTTGCTCGTCATAGAGAAAATGGACATTGAACAAACATGAAATCAACAGAGACGTACTACAAAACTTGTAGATAGTGCCAATGTTTCACAGTTCACTCATAGCTGAATTGGTTGTCTGCTGTGTGGTACAGAAGCATAATATGTCAGTGTTGTTACTGAGGTAAAAGCTCCACCGTCTTCCTATTATATGACACTCAGCTTTTCACCCTGGCCAATCAAAAGCCACAGTCGGCTTTCCTCTGTTACCTGTGAGAAATGGAATTACATGCTGTCTTTCAGAACACTGCTCAGGCAGCGGCGGACTTTTAGGGTGCCGCTGCCCAGCGTGGACCGCAACTGAGAATTTCTACCTTTTGTGGTGTTAGAATTTCAGACACAAACAAAACAACTGTGGTTAAGACAAGTGTATTGCATGGAGTGGTGCTCCTCTCTTTCCTATTTGCCTGTAGCAATGCAGTGTTTTATGTGTTATCTTGAGGGAAGCGAGGGGTGTGTTATCTGGAGGGAAGCAGAGATGAGATGCAGTCAGGGCTGCTGTTTGTTCTTGCCACTGTGTGGGATGTGAATGATAGCTAGAGCCCTGAATGATATCATTAGTGAACTACTGGTTTGGCTAACACACTCTAGTCTATCAGAGCAGAAACCATGAGAGATAGCAAGATGGTAAGACACTGAAGCAAGGCCATGGGAGGACAATTGTTGTCCCCTTGGTGTTTGAATGGATATTGTTGCATCTTATCATAGACCACCAGTGTTGACAGGGTGTAAGAAAGTGTGTTGACAGCCCATACATTTGGTATGATCATGAAAGAAAGAGGGTGATGCAGACCACCTCTTTCACATAAATCCATGTGCATGAGAATATCTAAAGTACAACTCAGCCATTAAGGCTCAGGAACAAAAATCTTAAACAGTCAATTTAATTATATGGCATATTGGGCCGGGTAAACATTTTCAGAATTGCTATTATGATGATATAATGTGTCAACATTTTACAAAATTGTGTCCATACTAATATATTTATGTTAAAAAAGCATTTGCCACTTTATTTTTGAAAATAGTTCCAAGAATTAAGAAACTCTTTTTGCAGTCCTAGTTGTGTTTTCGCTGCATTTGAAAAATTGTGGAGTTTCAGCAGACTAGACACATAACAGAAGGAGTTTTCACACCTGACAGAACAATAGCACTGATTTATTGTGTTTGTCTTTGTAATTTACCGTTGTGCAACTCTGTTTTATTGAATTAATGTAATGGATTTAAGCAAAAATGACAAGAAATTTCCACCCCTCATGTTGTCTGCTGCCCACATGTTGTTGCAGCCTGAGGTTAGTTCCTGGACCTATTTGGGGCCAGGATTAATGTGGAAGAACTGAAAGTATGTCCGTGTTCTTCTGGTGGAAATGTGGGTAAGGTCCTAAAAAGGTTTCTGGGTTCTTAGAAAAGTTCCTGTGGGGGAAACAACAGGCCATTAGTTCTAAATGTTGATTATTAAATGAGATTTCATATCAATAATCTTTTAGTCAAAATAGATGTAATCTTGTAAATATATGTTACTAGGCTAGAATGTCTTGTGTATATTGTCACATTGCTGTAATCATTTACAATGCTAACACAGCCATTGTGACTGTCTGTGTTTGCAGTGACTCATTGCTGCATTGTAAATAGATGTAGTATATCTCATGCTGCCTTGAATGATTAATTCCTTCCCTGTCAAAAGCAGGTGATCTGTGTTCCCTGACTCACTGTTGAACATGGTGGCAAGGGTCTCTGTCAGTTGACAGTAAAGATTATCTGCTCAGGCTGAACAGGCACTGTCAATCATCATTACCTACATGATGTATACATTAAGAGGCAGTGAAGGTTAGGGATGGGGTTATCAAATAGATTCATCTCAGCTAAGGAGTCTCAATGGCAGCCAAAAACGCCGAATCACAGCACAAAAGCCACCTTACGAACAAAGTAAGACGGTGGGAACAGCGCAGTGTAGTAGCAGGAGCACAATGCAGTCAAAAAATAGCCCTGAATGTGAGAAATGAGATGGAAAAGAAGAGAAGGCTGTGACGTTTGGATGTGATAATTATGCGAGGATGCCAGGGACATGAAGAGTGTTGCTGGCTCCCATCTGTGCCCCCTCAGTGCCAGCCCTCAACCGATAGCCATTGCCACAGAGCTGAAACCAGCAGCAGGTCTTAAAGGACCATACATGGGGTTTTCCATGTTTTACCTCATTTGCTAAAAATCCAAAGACATCATATACTTATTTTGGGCTGCATTGGTTGTCATTCATTTCAGTACAGTAGATAAATATGTTTGCAAACACTTAAAACTTGTTTGAGTGAGGTAATCTGTCACAGTGACATCATGTCTGGTTTTATTTGTGTTTCTGCAAATTAATTTCATACTTAACATAAAATAATGGAAACTGGTAGGGTGTAATGGCACTTGATTTCCGATAACTGGTATATTATATGGAAAACTATAATCTTTATATAATTTCTCACAGCTACATATCACACTCATGTTCTCATATCCAAATTAACAGATATAATTTATTTGACCAATTTATTGTTTTTATTATATAACCCTGAAGCCGTACTGAGAGACTGTCTGCAAACAGATGTGAATGGGAGATAATCTTCTGACTGACAGCTCACTCAATGATTTTGATTCTGTCTCTGTCACATCTGCATGCAGATATTAGAGGCATTTTGGTATCAAAGAGGCCTAGTAGTGAAAACACCATATTCACCCTGTCAGCACATATCTGCACTCCTCAATTATCACAAAACAAACAATCCCTGCTGCAGGGCTCCTGTTCTGTAGACAAACCCACAAATATGGTGATAGTCACACTTAATGTAATTTATCAGTATTTCCTTATTTCTGAAATAGGCTGATTTGCAGATAAGAGATCAAATATGGGAGGCTGAGACCACTCAATAGATAATTGTTAATTGATACCCACAAGTCATTTTTATCAAAAGCACTTCTGGCTTTGGTAAGATGCAAAACCTAAATGATGAAGAACTTGGAGCATAGTTTAAAAGTAAGTGAGCATTTCTGGTACACTTGACTTTTTCAACACAGATGGAATTTGAAGTGCTGCATATGTGACCTAGCTCTTAGATATCTAGAGTTGGATCTTCTTCAGAGCTGACAGGTTTCTGGTCCAGTGACACTTTAGACTATGTGAAGGTGCAAAGTCTCCACAAGTTTAAATCAACAGCTTCTATTTTAACTTCTAAATGTGCAGTTTTGTGTGAATACAGACTCGATATATCACTAATAGAAGCTGTTGCTAATGTGAACCTTATTGCAACTAAACATAATATAATAAGTTCAGCAAAGCCTAATGACATAGAGACAGTTAAACCCAGATTCAACCGATTTCGACAATAGCTTTAGGGAAAACACCTCCCCCTCTTCTACACCTTCAAACTGCCTCATTCACAGAAATTAGACTTAGTATAATACTAGCCTTTCTAGTTTATTCTAATTGAAACTAAATTTGAATGTATACATTTTTATGGTTAATCTTATTCTTTCTGATCTGTCTTTCACTGTCTTCTCCTTTCTGTCCCCTCAGACACCACCAGAGAAGTGTCGCTGTGTCGTGGGCAGTGTCCTGTGTGAGGGTGAGGAGAAGCCCGACGAAGAGCTGCAGAAGCTGTATGAGAAGTTTGGCTTCAAGGTGTTTTCTCTGCCTGAAGTGAGCCATGCAGTGACCACCACCTTCCCCTGCACCAGCCCTCTGTCTCACATAATGGGACCTTACAGAGTCTACCCCAGGGTCGCTTCCTACATTGAGGTACAGACACTATGAAAATATATTAGCTCTTATGTGGATACCCTGAAATCTCTTGAGCTACTCCATCGCTCTTTTAGTCACATGGTGTCTTATGTTTGAAAAATATTGTTCTACCTTTTTTAATTTACGTGTGATTTTTGAACCAGGTTCTATCCCTGCTTTTATATTAACAAAAAGATTCCACATAAACTCAGATGTAAAGGTGAATACTATGTACAAAAACGAATGACTTATGTATGTGTATATACCGTTATAATCATCATAAGAAGAAGTAAGACAAGAGTTTTCTTCTTTCATCTTCCTTATAGTCTTCTGTTTCCATGGATGGCAATCATCTTGTGATCATAACTGTCCTCTTTTCTGCTTCTTGCTTGTCAAGAGACCCTCACTCATGTGTTGTTTAATTCATCACATGAGCAGATGAGGTCTTTTAAAGCAGATTAAGAATAGATGAAGTAGTAGGAAATGAAGGTACGTCTGAGTCCCGCGGCCCATATTCTGGGCTCAATGTCCTCAGGACAGGCCTCAAAAAGCTATTGACATTTACTGATGACATTTACACACATGGATTCATTTAGGGGCATCCCACTGCATGAATAATGCCCCCTGTGTGCTTGTGTGTGAGTGCATGTATGTATGTGTGCACAAGTCTGTCCATCTGTTTGTTTAAACCTCTGTCTCTGCACAGGAGGCAAAAGGACCCACTTCCCAATGAGAGATTGAACCATTATATCTTGAAAATATGCAGATTTTTCCCCTCAAATTCACCTTTTCTTTCTCATAGTCATGACAGGTGGAGACAGGAAGTTAACAGATACTGTTCTGTGGCAAGAGGGTTCGTGTTTGAGTGCTGAAAATGATTGGTATTCTCTACTCTACTCTAATTTCTGTGAACCTTTTTGTATTTTATCAGTAAACTGCAGTGTTTTGAACTGCCCGCACGAACCCAATGAATCATCAGCATGCTGAAATATGTAGAGTTGATGTGAATGGTGGCATTTTACCATTGAAGTAGTGCTTTGCTGCTGTTGTTGTGTTGTATGGAGCAGAGGAGAGTAAAGGGGCAAGGCCCCCACCAATGGCATCGTTCATTGAATGTTGTCTGCTCTGCCTGCATATCAAAGCCCTGCTAAAGATAGCCTGTGTGTGGTAGGCAGACGATTTCTGAAAGGTCTCAGTTGGTTATATTGTTGACTTTCATCCTGGCCTTGTCTGGGCACTGACAAGGTTTAGATTTTATATTGGATTTATGTGTTCAACACAAGTATCTGCACTAAACATAATGTGGGTTCAGCTCAAAAATGAACATCAGCAGTGTATTTTGTCTTCCAAATTGGGATTGACTAATTCCCCATACTGCAGTACTTGTCACTGAAGACAGCCATGGTACACATGGTCACCAGCTGCTTCTTTTCGCTTGCCCTTGGGGCACGTATCCTCTCACCCACTCGTATGCGCACAGGCAGGCTAACCAACCAGTAGGAGTTGCTCGTACACCATCAAGGAAATTATCCCTGGCTGGCTTCACAGCCAACACTACCAATTGTTTTCATTGCTGCCTGCCTGAGCTGGATGGAACCAGGAATTGAACTATAAGTTACTTAGTGTGCTCTAAGCGAAAAGTCAAAAGGGCAAGACTCTGATGTGTGATGTTTACCAGTATGCAGTTAGGATCTGCTCCAGGGAGGATAACTGGGACATTGACTTAAAGCATTTTCAAACTCTACAAGTTTTTAGACCTTTTTTGTAAAAAAACAAAAACATATGTAGTTTGCAGTGGCAATATCTGTTGTGATCTACACATTGTAATCCTCAAAGAACCATTGTCTGGTCAGCTTATCATAATTTACCAGCATTCTCATCTTTTTTGCAGCTTGGTCTCTGAGGCACTATGTATGCTGTAGAATCCCACATCAGGGGCAGGACAAACTCTAACATGTGCACTGACACAGACTAAACGGTCTTAAGGCATAGGAATAGCATGCCACAGTGTTAAAATTTAGTATTCCCTTTTAGGCGCTATTTCTGTTACATAATCATGGCCAGTGTCAGTGTGCATCTTTTGTTTCTTAGTATGTGCAGCACTGTCTGTCAGGCTAACTGATGTCACCGTAGAGAAAGCATCCGTTTTAACTCGCTCACACTTGTCCGCCATGGGGCAGAATTGCTTGTCGCAGTCCATCAGTTGACCTGAGTGCTGTGACAGGTCGTTAAGGAGCTGCCCTTGTACAGCAGATGGGCTAATAACACATTACCATTCAGTTTGAGTTGTAGAGTGGTGAGTGCACTATGCATACCAGCTTACAGCGAGGCTAATGAATAATGGAGCAAGGTTCAGACAGACTTGGTTTGGAAGGTGCTATGTGAATGTGCTAGAAGTTTGTGCATATATACAGTATGTATGATTAATTGAGTAGGTCTGTAGTGTGAGGGAATTTGAAAGGAGGGAGACACTTCTGTGACGTAACTTTGTACTCATTATCTACTGTAGGTCCAGTAGATTTCACCTTTACTGACATTTCTATGCTAATCTATGCACTAATTTAAACCCAGTAAAGTCCCATTCTATGTACCAATTTAATTTTTTTCTTTAAAAGATCCTCAATATTACTCAATACAGAAACTCAGCACTGTCTTGGATAATGTAATGAACAAGATTATATTTTAACCACCAGGCAACGGCTGCCATTGAATCAGAGCAGTATTGAAGTGAACACTGCGCCAAAGTTGCTGAATTCACTCAAAAATTACTTTTTATTTGCCTGAAATATGTCTCCCACTGCACAACTCTATTTGACAGATTTTAGTTTTTGCCATCAGGGGGAGCAGAACTGTAATATTATCATCTTACAAACATTTATTTGGCTAGCATATTGCGAACACATCCAGTAGACATCAAGCAACATTGGCATTCATTTGAAGTTGTGTTTTTGGCAATCTGGCAAATGTAAATCCAATATTCACCACCCACTTAACTCTGTTTGGTGTTCATCAAGTCCTGAGAGAAATATACAGCTTTGTAGTTGCTAAATGTGTCACTTGTTGCTAACTCCTGCAGTTGAAAACAAAGCTGGTGCGAGTAGTGAGACTAAATTAAAACAGTAAAGATGCAGCCTGTAAAACCTAAGCAACAACCTAAAAGAAGACAAAATTTTCTGTATCACTCAAAATTATCACCCGACTAAGGGCCTGATTTACTAAAGGTTTGCGTGTGTAAAAACGTGTGCAAACTTGACATCACCCGCAAAAAATGTGCAAGCTGATCTACTAACGCAGCGCACTCAGGTTTGCGTCTTTCAACTGTGCAAGATAGTATGCGCTGTCCATTTAGTACGTTTGCCAAGATGAATATGTAATGTGGGGCGTTTCAACCCCAGTGTGCAAAATACAGGGAGGAGAAAATGCAAATATGTTATTTAGCACGCGCATTGTGATTTACCAAACCTGAAGGTATTTTTTCTGGCGCTAACTGCGTCTATAAATAATACCTTTTGAAGGGCAGGTATTAACCGACTGCGCACAGATGACTTTTGTCACTGTAGAGAGGAGGAGACGGAGGCACAATGACAGAATACGCACCGGACGGAGTTTTTCCACCTCTGTTAATCATTTTGGAGTGGAATATTTTTGATTTTACTAACAGCATTGACTTCGTCACAAATACTCTCCCATATGTCGGTTTTCCTGGTAATACTTGTTTTTGTTATAACTCAATATATTTGTTAACCGATTCCACTAGAACCTGATCATATTTCATTTTGCGCTTGCAGCTTTCTGCTCGTCCAAACTCTCCATTCAGACACGAAAAAATACATCATTTAAATACTGCTGTCTCCACCCCGTTGCACCTGTTTTCATTTACGCAATTATTCTTAGTAGATCACCCGCAAAACGCAAGCAAACGGCACGCGCAATCTATTGCACCGTGCACGCAATTTAGTACCCACTATTTGGGATCTTAGTAAATCAGGCCCTAAGTGTTTTCTCAGAGACTCTGGCACACCTTCTAGTCTCCCGTAGGGGTTCACTTATCAGAGAGCAGGCTAAGTGCATAACTGTCCTTTTTCACTTGAACGCTTTCTCTCTGGTCCAAAAGCACCAGCTTCACACCAGCTTACCTTGCCTTATCTCTTCCATGCACAATGCACAGGCTAACACACACACACACACACACACACACACACACACACACACACACACACACACACACACACACACACACACACACACACACACACACACACACACACACACACACACACACACACACACTAGGTGGTGTAGCTGTAGCTTAAATGATCTGCTGTCAGTGCCAGGTATCCACTGTGTTAAATCCTGATGTTTTCAAAGTGCTGTTCATAATCAGGGGGTATCGGGTAATGTATGGTATCAGTTGAATGTCTGAGAACATGGTATTTTGTGGTCAGCAGCTTTGTATTCATGTCAGATGTTAAATGAAAGCAGTGGGTGAAGGGGCATGAGCGCATGTTGGGATTGTATCATCTACCAGTTAAAAAGGCTGATGGTTAAAGATGGAAAAATTAAAGGATGAAGACGTAACTGTCACGCTTTATTAAAAGGACTTAGGCAAGTCCTGTTTGATCTTTGTGAAAGCACCATTTTTAGGACCCGAAGAATAGAGAGCACACAATCATGAGGGTGTTATTTTGGTGACTGCCTCAGACAAAACTCCCAGTAGTCCCCATGAGCAGAAACAAGATGAGAAGCCGATAGCTCCGGTCCATTTAGTAATCCATTTATCTGAATCAAGCATCATAAAAGCTTTATTATTTTTTCTCTCATTATTATTTTCTTTCTATACTGTATCATGCCACCATTTAGTTTGCCTTGCAGGTCCCATAGCGATTGAAATGTAGATCTATAAACACCCCAGAATATCTTTGGTTTGTATCATCTTGGGTATTTCAGTATGGCAGAATTTGGATGTATTCTATTTATTGTTGTTCTGTATGATTGCTCACATTGTGTGTGTATAGAAGAAATATGTTATACAGAGAGGAGGAGGATGAATCATACTCAGTGCTGGCAAAACAGTCACAGTTTTTGCTTACGAACAAACTGTGAGCAGAATGGGGAAAACTTAACAGCATGTATCAGCATCTCGGCACAATTATCTGCTCTCTTCTCAGTTTAGTTTCTTCAAACAAAGTCAAGGCAATTTACCATTGTCACAATGATAAACAACAGGAATATTGTTTTGAGCACAGCTAGACTTAGTAGTGGCACCATATGGGCCAACCCAACTAGTGTTAAGTGGATGAGTCTGTTGTGTTGCCAATTGTGCAGCAAATGAAGGCAAGCATTCACATATACATTTAATTTCTTGGAGCCAGGGTTGGGTGGTGAGTAGGTGACAGGGGGTGCAGCTGTGCAGATGCACTAAAGGCAAATGTGCATTAAGGGTGACCTGGAAATATTTAGCTGTGGCATCTGTTCATAAGAACCTAAACTTCACTTCCAGAATAATTTTATAACATGAGAAGCAGGTGGTGAGATTCAGATTCAGGTGTTGCAGAGGCAGGTGAAGATAAAGTCATCTTGTTTGAACATGCTGTAAAAGCTTCATGACTAAATGGAATGGTAAATGGACCTTTCCATTCTTCCGAACACTCAAAGTGCTTTAGACCACATGCCAACATTACCCCTTCAGACACACATTCACACACTCATGGTAGAGGCTGCCATGCAAGGTGCCAACCTGCTCATGGAGGAGAATCTAATGCGTTTACACACTAAGAAATTTGGGGTTCAGCATCTTGCCCAAGTACACTGCAACATGCGGACCGGAGGAGCCAAGGATCAAACTGCCAATCTACTTATTAGTGGAAAACCCACTTTACGTCTGAGCCACAGCCGCCCTGCTCATGGATCAAAAGTAATTTGAGATTTCTGGGCTGCTGAACTATAGCATAGCGAATGCCATGCAAATGTGATACACTTCATCATCTGGACAAACACATGTTTGTTACTACTGGCTTGTGTCTTCTAATGGAGTGGGGTTGGGGTGGAGTCGAGTGTTGGTGTTAATTGCTTGAAAAAAACAGGTAACTCCTGTGTCTGACTCCACCGGCACCTTCATGCTCTACCACTGCAGGGTGTTGATTCCTCACCTCCATTCTGCTCATGGATTATTCACCAGCCACTCTTCTCCAACGTCTTTGATGTTATTATTTGTTGAATTAAATATAGAAAATTTGTTTTGCCTGTCCACAGCATCTATATTTCATGCAATGTCCCGATTAGGGGTTAGCCAGTGGAACTGCGCTGATTTCAGGTTTATCCACTGAGTAAACAAGAACTGAGATGCCCTTCGCTCTGGTTATATGGTTCTGTGGGTGAATATAAATGTGTCTCTTCAATCACAGTCAGTTACTGTTTCTGCACCAACTTTTATCAAAATGGATTCTGACACATGGTGTTTGTATTTTTTGTATTCTACTGTACAGGACAGCTACTTACTTTTATCAAATCGTCATATATTCTTGGTTTCTAGAAACCCTATTGCATCTTCTTTGTCTATATCTTGTTCTTTGTGTCGTGTACCAAGTGTGTGCAGCTGATAAACTGCTGTCTGTCAATCAAACGGCAGGATACTGAACGTGGAATTAGGACACTCCTGTTAAACAACTGTAATTCCACCACCTTTGTAGTGCAGTTCTGTTTTTGTTTCAGCTGCTGCTGAACACACACATATCTACACAAACACACACACACACACAGACAATTTATTAATGATAATCCTAAATCACATTATACGGTTATAAAGCCAATTATTTTCCTCTCAAAAACAGGTAAAGGAATCCTCCCACTCGTTGCTGCACATCACAACATTTCAGGATATCATGCTCCTGCACAGCCCTTTTTTGTTATCTATCTGACATTGCTGAATTCAGGTTCAGGATTTAATTGTTATGCAGATAACAAGTCACTTTTGCTGTGTTCTGTAGCATATTGACACCAGACACACAAAACCCTCTGGACCCACAGATAGTATAGCCTCTCAAAGACTCAAGGTGTTTTGGTACAAGGGTATCTGATTATCTATTCAGGATTATTTTGAGGCATTGTTCAGTTTTGTTTTGTTTTTTTCTTTTCTCTATTGTCGTGTCTTTTCCACCTGCCACATTGTATAAAATACATGATAATGCAGCGCGCTAATGAGCTCTCCTTTTCCTTTCCTAATTATTTTGGATGAGTGCTGGTTGTTTCCAGCAACAGAGAGAGAGAGGGGACAGTAAGCAGGTAATATTTTGACACGAGGAAAGATGATAATGCCTTTGAGTGCATGGACTGTAGTTGAATCTTGGAAAGTGCTCTAGCAGTAAAATATACTGAAGGAATGATTGCTTGTGGGTATTCTTACCATTTCCCTTCTTACCCAGAGTCAGTCAAACCTACATTTCTGTGCAGTTTGAAGCTTATGTTATAGATATCTGTGGGGAAAAGAATGTCTTTAGCATATGGTGCCTTCAAACTGCAAGCAGAGAAATAAAAAAAGGAATCTGTAGTTTGTATCACATGGGAATGTGACAAAAAATAAAGCCTAAAATGGTAATCTTTTCCCAAATCAACCCATAATTACTCAGTACTTCCTAAACATATATTGTTGTTTTTGCACATTTTTGCATAATTGTGATGAAACAGCCCAGAAAAAGTAGTATTTCCTAATAACAATGTCATTTCATCATGCTTCTGCCTGCTGACCTCGGACCTGAATGTGGTACTGTTGGTCCACAATATGTACTGTATGTGCAGTATCATCAGCAATTGTATGGCTTTACACAGTTCTACGCTGACCCTCTCTACTCCTTTGTCAGGCAGTGTAAAGTTTAAACCAGCCCAACGGGAAATGTGGGAGGAAAGGGGTGGTGATGGTGGTGGTGGTGGAGAGGTAAGGGGGGGCGTGGCAGCATTGCACCTGCTTTGATCCTCTTCAGCCCCTCTACATCTTTAATGCCTCCTAGGCTCAGGGTGCAGACTCCCTTAACTGCTCTCTGTTCAGTGTTTTCTGCGTGGGATGGTGCAGTATATGGCAGGGGTTGTTGCTGCGATGCCATCAAAGAGTAGAAGGCAAAGTGAGAGTCATTAAGTGATGTGCGAGTTTGTGAGCGATCATGTGTTTCTTCGACTAATTGTTTGGGAGCTTTGTGAAAAATTTGAGTTCGAAGAGACACGTAGTGTATGCTGTGTGTGTGTGTGTGTCTGTGTGCTTTAAAATGCAGGCTGTGGTAAGAGCAAGATAAGTGTCCTTCATTATTAATGCACTGCATTGTTCCCTCCATTACATTTTATTGGTTAACCAGAGGTTCTTGTTTCTTTGATGTTCTCAAAAATAATAACCTTAACATAACAGAGACTTTCCAGTGGCAATGGCTGCCTCTGACCTGCAACAGTTCATATTATATGTTTGCAATTAATATTCCTTGTTATCCCTTCAGTCTGCCGTTGAATCTGTGGAGGAAACACTGGGCTGTAGATGCACAAGGCTATATTTAGACTCCAGTGACGCTGATGACAGTTTCATCACTATTTCCCTTTTTTCCCCCTCTAAGAGTGGGCTATGATGTGCTGAAGCTCTGTCTACACACTAGGTTCTTCCCAAAATTTCATTTAAGGCCTATTTGTTTCTGTTTGCCTTGCCAGGCTTTCTGAGAATTGCTGCTGCATGCCATTATTATTTTCATTTTTCCATCTAGTTACATCTACAAATGTTCCTACTTGTATAATTGAGACTCAGTGAACTGATGTTTATTTTTTTTCCAATAAAATGTAAATGTCTATTAAAGGTTGACATTCTGAAAAACTGGCTTGCTTTCTTGCCTAGACTTAGATGTGATGATTTATACCACTACCTGTGTGGTATGTAACTATAGAGCTAGGGGCAGCAGGTTGTTAGCTTAGCTTAGCAATAAAGACTGGAAACAGAGGGAAACAGCTAGCTGAGCACTGTCTGTAGCGCCCAGACATGGTAGTTATAGCATTTAACTCCAGTTTCAATTTAAACCAGTTTTAACATTTCTGTTTTAAGTATGAATGAAAGTTTAATTTATTTAATAAATTAAATATGTTTACTCAAATTTCAAATTTACAGATGATTTTCTCATTTTAGCCAGTCTTTACCAGTTTACCAGACTCTATACTAAGCCAAGGTAGACTGCTGGTATATGTAGCTTCATATTTAGCATACATACATGAGAGTGGTATTCTTCTTCTTATCTAACTCTTATCTAAGATTTCCCAAAATGCCAAACTAGCTCTTTAAGTATTTGATTTACTTGCATTTTCCGAGACTGTGTCGTACATGTGTAAGCAATCCCAGGCTCTGATCATTCTGGTTGTCTCATATGGTTTGAGGCTCCTATACTTAGTGACAATCCAGCTGATATAGTAAGGGAGGTTGGTCACAGGCAGAAGTGTTTGTGGTGTTCTTATTGATTCCTGCTTCCCTCTGGCTCTGGGATACTCTCCCTTCTGTAAGTCCAGCTGGGCATCAAACACCATGCTGCCAATTAGACTCTTTCTTCTGAGCGCGCTCTGACAGGTAGCACTTTCACCACTGTATGTGTGACGTGTGTATATTTGTCCATTTTCTTTATTGTGTGTGCACTTTATTCCCATTCAGTTGAGGGTTAAGGCTACCATTTTTTCTGACCCACTCAGCCTCACCTGTACTGATAATTGAATGATTGTTATGGTAACCATACCATATAAGGCATGGTGTATTCATGTTTTTGATACTTGCACACACAGGTATTGTTTGCATATGAAGGCATTAGAAGGTTTTAACTTGTCCTTGAAATTATGATAACTAAATGTGCTTTTACTGCTGTGTTGAATAAATGCAGAACACATTGTGTTTCCTTGATATTCAGTGCTGTCCTTTTCTCTCCGTGAAATCGTGCTCTGACCTGCAAGGAACTAATAATGGTCTATTTGAATGTGTGGGCCTGCCCTCTTTCATCTGCATGGAGAATGACACCTTTAGTGTGAGACTGAGGCAGCGGGAGTGTTGATGGCAAAAGCTTTGTGCATCCACAGAGTATTTGGTCATCGCCCATCTGGACGGACAATCCCTCATTGGCAGCAATATTACCCTCTTTACACACACATACACATGTACACACAAAATCCTGTTTGTGTGTGTGTCAAGTAGCTTGTTCATCAGATAGCTCCGTGAGGTTTATTGACTTGATTTCAGCTTATTACAACCAGCTAAGTCAGCAAGGACATCTTGGCCTTTAAATAGAAGTTCATGGCCTTTAAGAAGCAATTCTCTGTAGGAACTTTGGGCTCAGTCTAACTAAATCTGTCGGTTTGAAGTAGCAGACTGTGGACGATGGGGTTTGTGAAGATTAGGCCTATCTTGGCATCATCTGTACAGGAGGTCCATAAGGCAGTACACTCTGCTAAAGCATGGGCAGGCAGCTCTGCGGTCATCTAAAATAGCATATTGAAGAGAGATAGATGAGGAAAGAACAGTACCAGTATCGTCTTTACTGGCTCTGTGACAAATCATGTTTATTTTCAAACAAAACCTCTCTAGTTTCAAAACTTACTGCAAAAGTTTTATTGTCTAAATTTGACCATCACTTTGACTAACATCACATAGTAGTCTGTATTCTGGAGTTGGATTTGCATTCAGGTCTCTTTCTGGGATTTTGGCCGCTAAGAGGTCTGGCATCAGGAACAGAATATGCAAATTATTTCTGAACTAATAATCATGGTGCAACACTTTGACTCATCAGGAGCCCTCCACAGCCCAGTGCTACTGTATATTCATTAACTGGAAAAAACTTTTTATGCTTTCCGGTGTCCATTATGGGAATGCATGCTTGCCATACCTGTGGGCTCAATGTGTCCTAAGTGAGAAATCAGCATCAACCTAGTTCTAAAGATGAACATTTTAAAGTATTTATGATGGTCAACAATGGCTGGGTTGTGTGCGGTATGCAAGTCTTGTTCTTTAAATTTCAGGTAGGAACATAACATAATATCAAGTGATCAGATGTAAAAAAGAACAAGGACACGTAACTTTGTCACCTATGTAACTCAATGTACAGAACTCTTAAAAAAAACAAAAAAATAACTTTTGTTTACAAGGAGCAGGGGGGAACAGCTGGGCACAGTCTGTAGTGCCCAGACATGATTATTAAAACATGCAACGTCCATAAAACCAGTTTTTACGTTTCTTTAACTTTAGACAGAGCCAGGGCTTCCCACTTTTTCCAGTCTCTATGCTAAGCCAAGGTAGACTGCTGGTATATGTATATACATATTTAGCATACAGACATGAGAGTGGTATTCTTCTTCTTATCTAACTCTGTAAGAAAGCAAAGAAGATTTCCCAAAATGCCAAACTAGCTCTTTAAGTATTTGATTTACTTGCATTTTTCCGAGACTGTGTCGTACATGTGTAAGCAATCCCAGGCTCTGATCATTCTGGTTGTCTCATATGGTTTGAGGCTCCTATACTTAGTGACAATCCAGCTGATATAGTAAGGGAGGTTGGTCACAGGCAGAAGTGTTTGTGGTGTTCTTATTGATTCCTGCTTCCCTCTGGCTCTGGGATACTCTCCCTTCTGTAAGTCCAGCTGGGCATCAAAAACCATGCTGCCAATTAGACTCTTTCTTCTGAGCGCGCTCTGACAGGTAGCACTTTCACCACTGTATGTGTGACGTGTGTGTATTTGTCCATCCTCTCTATTCTGTGTGCACTTTATTCCCATTCAGCTGAGGGTTAAAGCTGCCTTTCACATTTTTTCTGACCCACTCAGCCTCACCTGATAATTGAATGATTGCTATGGTGTATTCATGTTTTTTGATACTTGCACACACAGGTATTGTTTGCATAACGTCTTCGAAACTGCTTTTAACTACTGCTGTGTTGAATAAATGCAGAACACATTGTGTTTCCTTGATATTCAGTGCTGTCCTTTTCTCTCCGTGAAATCATGCTTTGACCTGCAGAGAACTAATAATGGTCTATTTGAATGTGTGGGCCTGCCCCTTTTCATCTGCATGGAGAATGGCACCTTTAGTGTGAGACTGAGGCAGCGGGAGTGTTGTAAACGTTAGAGTTTTGATGGCAGAAGCTTTGTGCATCCACAGAGTATTTGGTCATCGCCCAACTGGATGGACAAAAATGACCACTACTGGCTCTGTGACAAATCGTGTTTACTCACTAAAATCTCCCCATAGTTTCAAAGCTTACTTCAAAAGTCTTGTCTCACTTTGACCACCACTTTGAGTAACATCACATAGTAGTCTGAATTCTGGAGCTGAATTTGCATTCAGGTCTCTTTCAGTGCTAAGAGGTCTGCCATCATGTACAGTATATGCAAATTATTTCTGAACTAATAATCACGGAGCAACACTTTGACTCATCAGGAACCCTTCACAGCCCAGTGCTACTGTACTTTCATTAACTGGATTTTTTTCATATACTTTCCAGTGTCCATTGTGAGAATGCATGCTTGCTGTATGTGGTCTCAAACAATGAGAAATTACAATCAGCATCAACTTAGCTTTTAAGATGAAAGCTTTAAAGTATTTATGATGGTCAACAATGGCTGGCTTGTGTGCAGAGTATGCAAGTCTTGTTCATCAAATTTCAGGTAGGAACATAACATAATATCAAGTGATCACATGTACAAAAGAACAAGGATCATCCATGTTTACAAGAAAATCTGCCATACTTATATAAGAACACCAATGAAATTACTGAAAACATAATTAGGTGTTGTAACTATCACCTTTTTGTCAGCAATAATAATCCCCAAGTCTGCTCCACAACCCCTATTCCCACTTCTATCAAAGGTCTCCATCTTGCCCACAATTGCTGGTCAGTCCTTGATCTCCACCTCACATGTAGCACTGACCTCAGGGTCAGAACACATATATTGTCCTGTGGACTAAATTAATCCAGTCCCCTCGATCAGTCAATTATCCTGTCTCTCTGGCTGTCCCACAGTGAAAAGGCCACACTTCCTTGCAGCTGTGAGCAAATCTTAAATAGATGCCAGATTTCTGAGAAGGCTCCGTCTGGATGGAACATACAGCAGCTAATCCACAACAGGAGAAGACACAGGAGAAGAGCAGGAGCAAAGGTGTCAAAAGAGATCAGCTGTTGACATTTCCTAAAATGTATTACAAGTTTTGGTTTTCTGTCTTTTTGATTTTAAAGCCATTGTCATGCTACAGACTTCTTTCTCTGTGCGTTTGTGAGTTTGTTTGTTTTCCAGTGGGTGCACACTAAGATGCTGGGCTTATGTAAAGTAGCCACACAGACACGCACTGGCCTTTAGGCGCTTCCACAGCCACAGCAGGAGAATATTATGGCGGGAGATGGAGCATGCTGTGTCTATGTTGCAAATGTGGCCATAGTCTGATACAACTTTGACACTGATATTGTGGTTATTGTCTCCTTTATTTATGTTCTGCCAGTTAATGATATAACTATAGAGCTGTAACAATTGGTCAATGTATTGATAAGTAGATAAATATATCATTAATTGCCAGCTGTTTGGATAATCTGTTAATTGGATTGAGTATTTCTTAAAGAAAAACATTACTATTTTTGAACACTTATGGACAGAAAGACAAAAACATTTACAGTACTTAGAATGTAATGATATACAGCTTTAATATCAGCCATTTTACATTCATAGGGTTAAAGTCCTAACAGCTTATTACAGTATTTACACTTCAGACACAGAGAAATTCTGTTTATGGCTGCCTGTCTGTCTTTTATGGCTACCCTTTAAATTATGCTAGTTTGCTCTGCTCAAGAGCACAGGTAGCATTCATATTTTTACACGTGGTACTCTTTGATACTTATGAGTGTTTGCTTTGCTATAACAAGTGTGACAAACTTGTATAAGTCTATCTCACAAAAACTAACAAAAAACATATAGTCCAAGTATAAGAAAATGGTTTTGCAGTAATCCCATTGAGAGGTACTTCAATCGAACCACTGATGCCCCGAAGGCAGATGTTATGTAACAACCGTGACAAAGAAGCTCACCTATCCCCAAATCACTGCAGATGACACAAACTGTCTCGCTCACAGAGATGATGGCAGCACAACTGGGAGATATATCCAAGGTTATATTAAATAACCTTACATTTTTGTTTTTGATTGAGCCTATACGAAATATAAAGTTAAGGCAACATGAAGCTGGACTTTGAGCTGTAATATAAAGAGTAGGAATAATAAGAGAGGTGTCTTTCAGACGGAACCCACACTGGGGGGAAAAATGAGACTGTGAAAGTGTGAAAAAGCCTCATATTGTCAACATTTGAAGGCTTTAAATCACAGCAGAATCCAGTATCAAAGTATATTGTGTAGTGAAGCTGATTCATTTCAAATTCTTAATTTTCCCTTTTCACATACTGTAACAACAAATTATTTTTCATGAATGGATTCTGTTTATAAATTAATTTTGCAACTGCAGATGAACATATTAAAAATGTAAATTAATACTCAATTATGTATTATTTTCTGTATTTACTTGCATATTAAATTATATGCAACATACAACATATTTTAAAAAACAGTGTTTACATTATCTGTTAATCCTGGTAACTAATTGGCACTAAGCAGCATTTGTTTCTCTCTCAAGCACAACGTTATGTCTTTTTTGAGTGATGGTGCTTCCAGCGGTGGAGAACTCCCTCTCAGAGGGGAAGACACATACTATAGGTACGCTTGGGTAAACCCTGAGAGCAGGTGCAGAGTATTTTCTTCTCCCACCACCAGTAAGCAGGGGATTCATGTCTGACATGAGGATTGTAAACTAGGACAATGTGTGTTGTGACACTGTTTCTTGGCTCTTGTTTCTATGAAACACCCCTTGAAGGCAGCACTATGAACTTTTGAATGAAATAGGGACCAATTATGTAAAAGGTTCAGATAAAAGGTTGAATTCACAAAGAATGACTTGCAGCCACTGATAGAATTGCACATCACGTGCAGTTGTATGGATATAACAAAGTTACAAGGATGTTGAGCTAATGATATTACAGCATCAACACGCCCATAAAGTTTTGTAGCTCAGTTTAATTGTCCCATGTTTTACGTTTGATTGCAACTAACCATGTGGCAAACTATAAATGTTGCCTTTGTGCCATTGCACCTTATTTTTCATTCATATTCTCTTTTTTCCCACATGTAGCTATTTTAAAAAATGACAATGTTGGGGAACTTTATTTTATTCATTTTTCATGACACAACTGTCATTGCATCCTGTCACAGCATCCTTTAAAAAAATTAATGATTTTGAGCGAAGTAATATGTCATGCACTTCAGTTACCACCAATTTTCTGAAGACACTAATAATTTCACTCTAACTGCATGTTGTTATTAGCACTGGTCTGAATTGGACTGTTTTTGCAATGAGGTTCATTTGTATAGAAAGGGGCTAATTTTGCACCAAATGTTTGCATATTATCTACTTTTAATACATGCAAATAACAAAGGAGCACCCAGACACGATTTGCTTGGCAGTGCAGTTAGGGGTGCATTTCACCCTTTGCAGGTGCTTCATGAATTCCATGGTTTCTTTTTGTCTTACTTGTGCTAGTTTAGCAGTCCAGAAAGCCATGCAGTCCATTTGTGAATTTGCCCCTCGATCTCTTTTGATCAGACCTGAACTTCCTTCCTCTCCCATATCCTTTGTTCTCATCAGTGTTGTGCTGTGGCCACATCTTCAGCACCGGCATCACTGCCCACTTGCTGCTTTGCCATCTTAAGAGGAATTAAAGAGCTTCAAAGAGGGAATTTATTGCAACAGACGTTGTGTTGTCTCATGTGAAAGTAATTGTCAAATTCCTTTTCTACCACCGTGTCCGTTCTCTTCTTTCTCCCAGGCGGCTTCCCAATCCGTTCTACATTTGAAGCTGTGGTCCATTCTTGCAGCCTCCATGAGAAAAAAGAAATGTTATTGTGCTTTTAATGGGATTAATAGAAGTCCCCTGGGAAATCATATCAAAAAGACTAAAAACATCAGATAAATTTAAAAAAACTGCATAAAAAAACTGAAAATTGAATGTCACTATAAACCTTATCCATGAAGTTTATTTAAAATTGTTTTGTCACTGTGTTGATGGGTATAAGATATGAATCTCACAGCCTTCCTGCATCACCACTGCTGATCTTTTAGAGACCATAAAATCTATAGACACCCCTCCATGTCTGAAAAATATACAGCCAATATACACAGATATGTGGATTAATCACAATTTTCCACTATTGTGGCATCAGGGGACGTATATTTTGCCTTTGCCTTGCCTCATAATATTGTATGTTGAACTTTGTGACCTGATATGTGGTCCTGGATTAGTGTCCCATCTCTGGTAGATTGTTTTCCAAAACTGTGCCCCCACTGCAACAACACCTGACCCGAAAGTCCTATTGATTCTTTAGTGATGATTCTGCAGTTGGCAATCCAAGGTGCAGTTGTAATTTCAGGCTTTAATGAACTGAGTGCAGACCTTCTTTACAGGCTAGCGATGGGCAGTCTGTATGCTTCAGAGAGCAGTTTGTCCATTACACTACCTTTTAATTAAGCAGGTATTTATTTATGTCTCTCATCCTTTTACAGTGTTTGTTGGTGTGTCAGTTTGTTTGCGTGTCTTTGTTCCCTCACAAATAGAAAAATGAACTTCTGTTTTATTTAACAGTTATTGTGGAGGAGGCACTGGCATCCTCATTTAATCAGAGCGCCTGTAAACACCTGCTGTAGAGCTTCATGTCAACATCAGTTACATTTTTTACATATAGCGACCTGAGGGCATCACGTTAGCCTTGTCTAATACATGTCACATGCACATGTTAGATCACTGGTGATGTGTATAGATAGCTATCTTACAAACAGTACTGAGCTGAGATCAGGCAGACACACTGTTCTCTGTATGTCTGCAGGATATCTGCATGCTGAAAAGTAAACATTATGTACATATTTTTCATAAAGTGTAATTTCCCCTTATTGTGCTTTGTCAGAGATGAAATAAAACTTCTTTCAATATTTTTATACCCACTTCTTGACAAAAAAGTGAAGAAAAACAATTAACATTTATTTTTAGATATACTTTATCAATGCTACCAATGTTTTGGTAACACTGGACACTTAACACTGCCATTTAATTTGAATTAATTAATTGTGACACACACATAGATAAGTATTGAATTAAAATCAATGTTAGCTTCACACATCAACATGAGCTTATAGCAGCGGATGAATGAAGCAGAACAGACAATTATATGGAGTCCCACAGTGACAGTGATGTTTGAGTGACAGAATGACTGCAGGCAGATAGTGTTAAATAAGACTTCATTTTATGCACAAGGCATTGCTGTGGCACTAAGTATTAGTGGTTGGCTGCAGTGAGTGAATTAATGTAGAAACACATGATAGGGTTCAGGTGAGAGGCTGGATGCATCCTGTCCAGGTCACTAGTTAATTGCATCATGACTGACTCAGCCATATAGACGAAGAAATTCACACTCTTATTCACACCTTCAAACAAATTATAGTTTGAAATTCACCTAACCTGCAGTCAGTCAGGTCATTTTTCACTGGCGTATAAACCACCAGCTCTGAAGAAACCAGTTGCGGAAACTCATTTCATTTTCTGCAAATGTGGAAAGACATGCTGATGTTGATCACATTTGACCCATGTCCATGTTTGCCTGCATGGGAAGCCTGTTTGCGGTTGAGCTTGCAAGGCAAAATTACACATCAAAAGCCAGTAAATGCACTAGTACTGCCATACTTTATGTGCCCTCTGCCATTTAAAAACCATTGGTTTTGCAGCTAAAGCTCAGCTTGCACAACATATAAGCAGAACAATTTGTATACAAATGTTGTTGATAGTTCATGTACTTCCACACTTTACCCAGGGGCCATCTAATATTTTTTGAAGACAAAAGTAACATAGCCTTGTTTGAATCATTAATGTTTGACGTCCATGGAGTGTCAGATACAATAAAGTTGTGTCTTGCCTCATATTCTTCCCTTTAGTCAAGTCAAGTCAAGTCAAACTTTATTATCTCACCAGGGGAAATTTGGGTGCAGCCATGCGAATAAAACACACATTAATCATAAAAAAAAAAAACATAATCAAATAATGCAACAATCTAGATTACAATTGCGAGATACAATTGTGAGGTCACTTCAAAATGAGGACAGTTAAAAAAAACCCCAGCAAAATGCCTTATTTCCTCTCCCTCCAGGAGACTAAATATAACAGAATCATTGGTAAACTTTATAATGTGTCTGTTTTGATATTTACTTTGACAGCTGTTTGTGTAAAAAATATAAAGGAGAGGTGACATCTGCTGGTTCACCTCAAGGATGTAGTCAGAATGAAGCTTGTCTGATAGGGCAACATTAACTCTCATACATTGCAACCGATCTGTCAAACAGTGTAAAATCCATCTAATGGTAATATTAATATTAAAAATCAAAACTATTTTTTTCTGTAAGCAAATATGGCTGAATAATATGATGCTCATGATACAAAGGGTAAAAATCAGGATAAATGATGCATCATAGTACAATGCTAAGATCTGCTCCAGTTTCTGGCACCTTTCCAATCTCCATGCGTATGGATGAAGTGTAATGTCATCAGCCCACATCTTGCATCTCCCCATGAACTGCACACGTTCTAACTAGCAGAAGCCTTGAGCTGCAGTGGGAACAATCTGTGTGTTAAAGATGCCTGCTGAGCCATCGCTCATTAAAAGAGATGAGACATCAGTGGTTTGTACTGTGGAGCCTGGAGAAATGCTTCATGGGTGCAAATATTGATTCTGTTTATTCTCTCCCTGTGGGACGAATGTTGTAGATCCATGTGGTTAAATGTTTGCTCTGATTAATGATCAAAGAGGGAAGTCATTCAGATTTTACAGCAACATCTCAACAGCATTCAAACTGTATGACATATTATTTTCAATTTGAAAAGAAACAAAATATCTGTGGTCATTTTAAATATTTAAAAAGAAATGGTTCCCCAGTAGAAGATGTCACATGTAACACAAACACTGCATTTATTTTTTTATCATTATGATTAAAAGGGACTCTGCATAATCAGCAGCTCATTTTTGTTTTCTCCCCATTTTTCTGAGCTGTACTGTTGCAAAATTATATTTGTGATTTGTTAACTACAGTGAACTCTATAGTTTTAATTACAGTAGGAAAGACAACTTTTGGATTTATAGGATAAATCCATTAAAACCAATCTCTTGATTTGCAAGAATCTGGACATTTTCCTGTGAAGATTGTGAAAAATAATAATAAACTTTCATGGACCAAATGCAGCTCTACAAAATGAAAAAGAAATGTAGAAAACTGGTGAAGTATTAACTGTCGTTTAAATGAAAATGACAAGCCTTGAGCATTTATTCATTGATGATCCAACAAAATCTTTAGTTGCACTTTTTTATTTATTTTAAGACATTGCTGAAATAATTCCGTGGTTGAATTTTTCTGAGGGAAAAGGGGTTGGAGTGTAAAATGATGAAGTGCAACTTGTTTAAAAGAAAAAAAGAAGTTGTTATTAACTGAGTGTATCTGTCATCCCAAAGTGAGCAGAATAGTGGTGTGTTCACTGCCTTGCCTCTCACCTGCTTGTGAAGCTGCTAAAGGCATGTTTGGGAGAAGAATGGTGTTGATTAAGAGACAGTGTTAGCATCATCTCCTGCCTGCTCTCCGCTTGCTGCTCTACATCTTAACCAACTCCTAATAAGAAGGCAGTGAGCTCCTTGGAGAGGCATGAGGCAAATTTGTTTATTTGTGGCTGTAGTGAGGCATGTCCATCAGGGCATGTATGAATATGAATGCTCGAAAAAAGGGTTTATACATGTGCACGCATGCAGTTGTGTCAGTATGCGTGGGTGCGTGTACTCCTCTGTGTGTCATAGTGTAGCAGCAGAGCTCATGTTTTCCATGTCACCACATGTAAAAGAAATAAAACAGGGCACAGAGCTGTGTGTGAGCCGCTCGATTAGATTAGGGTAGCAAATTGATTGTAAGCGTGTAGTTGTCTCCATCAGAAAGTGCCACTGATTGCAGAGGCGGGTAAGCGTGCTGGCGCCTAATTTGATCACTCAGCAGCTAATGCAATCTGCGTTACGGGAGCTACTGCAGATTGGGATTAATGTGCCAATAGGCTGAGCAGGAATGGAGAAGTGGAGCAAAGTTAGAAGGCTAGAGATCGCAGGCAGAACTGTGATCAATAGACGTTACAGAATGACAGAGGCCCAAACACTAATCCCACACACATTCCCATCCACCCCCTGTGGCTGACTAGTCCATATGTTCTCAGAAAAACACAGATAGCTTGACTTCAGTCAGGACAACAAGACGAATTCCATTCATTTGCATTGAATCTTTTCTTAAATGGTAATAATGCAAGAAGAGATCACGTGATCACTGAGAAAGAATCTGATTTATCACCAAGTTACAAACTTAGCTAAAGAGTGTATCTAAAGCTAAAGAGTGTATGTGTGTGCATCTAAAGCCTGATCTATTGTATTCCTCTGTGCTGTAGACCTCTGTTGTCCAAAAACTACTAAAAAAACTTCAGTCACACTGCTACACTGAGTGACATGTTTGCTTTGTCATGAAGAGTTTGGTTACCATAGCTTGTTTAGAAATGGCTCCAAAGAGTAGAAACCGCAATAAGATAGTAACCTGCCACTTTGAAACCTTGGAAATGCGGTTCCACTTATAGAGCTTTACCAGCTTATTGTGCTACATGACACAGCCTTTTGACTTTGACTGATGTTCTTTATAATGTAATACAAAGTCAAAACATTGCTCTTCAAAAATACCTTTTTCAATATTTGTGTCCACTTGCAACTTTTCAGATATTTCTCTCTTTTGTGTGCATGATGTGCTTGTATCTATTCTTTTTCATTGATCAGTTCTGCACCAGAGGCTACTTAAATCATAAAGTAGATGGGCATGTGTGTATTGATTGAACTGTGTCCTTTGGTTGAATTCAGAATTGCCTCATATGAAATGGGCGAGAAAAAGGAAGAGTTGGTTATCACAGTGATAATAAGGGTCCTGCCTGTCCCCTGTCAACTCCCATTATCTCCTGTCACATTCACTCCTGAACCCAAATGCCACATTAGCATGCCTTAGACCCAGTCCCACAGTGACATCACACTGACAGCCCTGATACCTGCACTGCCTATAGATCTCCTATTCAGACAAAGCAGAAACCCCCATCCTGATTTATATAGTATTCAGACAGTAAATGGCATACTGTAGGAGATGTGTGCAGTACCTGTTTAAAGAAAGATCCCAGGAGCCAGATGCATATACGATGCATACACACAAAAATCATACAAACGCCATTTCCCACACTGGTACTTAAAAAAGCAGAATGTGCAGTGACAATGTGCACATCTCACGCATTCTTCAGACCAGGCCTACACAATTTTCTAGAGTTTTTCTGAGGGTGAGGTGATGGGGTGGAGATTAATGTAAGGTGAGAGACAACATCTTGTTTGTTTAGGTTAATAATCAGATGCACTGATTCTGTGTGCAATCAAACTTGTATTTATTAAGATAACATTGATTAATTACTTTTATGGAGTTAATTTGATCTTTTTTTTTTAATTTAGTGAACATTTTATTTTGCTATTGATATTCTTTTATTTTATCCTTAATTGTATCACACCTTGTAGTTGTTGTTATCAGTTTAGATATGAGTGCTACAAAGATTATCATTCTGTGATATTATTGCTGACAATGCTTTACAGGTCCATGTAAAGTATTAATGATATGGACAATGTAAAGAGCTTCACAGCCTTGTGTAATGGCAGTTGTTCTGGTGCTGTTCAGTGAAACTGCACTCTCTTCCCCCCATTTGTTTCATTGACAGTTGTACAGAGTGCTGGAGCAGGTGACAAATTGATGTGAAAACAGCTGGTTAAAGGCATGTCTTCATCCATTTATGGCTAATTGTAGGTGTGGAATTTAGGCTTGTGCTCGTGCGTCTAGTTCCACAATGACTGAGAATTATAGAACAGATGCATGCTGCTTAATAAACCTAATGAAAAGAATGCATATTTCTCTCTTTGTGTGTACACACAGTTTTCGTCATGAAGCTACACAGTTTTATGCATTTGACCTCTGTGCTGTTTCTTTCTGCCAGCTCGACTAAGAAGGTGAGGGGCTGTGTAACAATAAAAAATATCACAGGTATCAAGAATCAAGAATACATTTGCGATTGTTAATGTTTCAATATATCTACATGTTGAAACACATGAGAAGTAAGGGACATTAATGTTGTATTGTGCAGGACTTTTGATGTTGAGCACTATTGTAATGTATCACAACTGGCAAAGAGGGTCTTTGTTCGTGAGAGGACAATACAAGCTGCGGTTCATCTATCACCTTTCACCGCTACAGCTCTACTATCAAAGCCAAGGCGTGTTGCGGTCAGCAGGATCATACAGCTGGGGAATGGGCTGTGGTCATAATAATATTTTTTAGAGGCTGTATCAAACAGTGTGGTACTGTATATTCACACCCACTGTGTTTGAAATATGTAATACTTCAACTAGTGGGATGCATTTTAAAGTGTATTTCTTCCTCATCTTTGCTAATGGAGTTGTTGTGAAGCTGAGCACGATAGAAGGAAGTAGCTGGACATTTTTCAGTTCAGTTCAACTGACAGGCCAGACCCTCCTCAGACTTAACACAAAATACAAAAGCCAAGACAACATATTGCACAGCTACACTAACTGTAAATAATTGTTCCGTTACAGTGGGACTTTCCCTGTCAAAACCAAAACTGGCAGCTACTGTTTTAAACTACACAAACTATCTGGCTTACAAAAAGTGTTGATCCAAACCCTCAACTGATCAGTTTAAGGAGTTCCTGATGTCTTAGCATGCACTTCAGTCTTCACCATCCAAAGTAAATGGGCATAGTAAGTAATACACTTTGCAGGACGTGTTTAAATTGAACTAAATGGCTCTTAACTGTTATTTTACCCACACTCCATACATAATCCAGTCTCTGATATCCCATTTATTTCTTACAGCCAGAGAAACATGATGATAAGTGATACTAAATTGAATAAATGGAAGATGAATAAAACATTAACACTCTATTACACAGTACAGTAGCTATGCAGTAAGTATCAATTTGTTAAAGCATATGATAACTGTTGTTTTGTTTTTTTAGACTGTCAGAAGTGTTTATTCAACACTCGCACTGTAAAGAAATGAATGCTTTAAGTGTTTAGTCATTAGTATTAAAGGGCTGTTACGCTGTCCCTTTTTGCTAAAGCAGATTCTTGTACTTGATATATGTTGTCGTAATTTTTTAGCGATTACCTCTTGCCAGATAACATTATTTTGTTGTCTTTCAGATGCATGAGTTTCTTCGGCAAAAAACAATCTTGCATTTTGTTTCCTCATGCTGCATCAACTCTAAATGACTTTTGCAGCTAATTAAAATATGTTTCATGTGGAAGGTCTCAAAACTAAGATGATAAACAGTATGTCAAATACAGAAAATCATATCTAAATAGCCAAATAGAAACTGTTGTTAGTTGTTGACAACTCGCCAACACTGACTGAAATATATTTAACAAATATTTGTTTAATATAGGATCAACAATGATCAACAAGTGTTTACTGAAGGAGTATTGTACTGGGTTATTTCTATTCTTTGTCCATCCAATGTCCTTCAGGGTGGTGTCACTCATAATCAGTGTCAGCTTATGGTTCTCTGCTGCCCTAAAATAAAAATAAAATAGAATTTCAAAGCACTGTATTATAAGGTGTTACTTTTATTTAGTCAATTTCCTGTTTATTGAATGTTCAAGTAGTTGAGGTTTCTTTGGTGTAATGGCTAATATGACTTAAATGGTAGCTTGAAATACAACAAGAAAGCCATAATACAGAAATTAGCCTAGGGTTAACTTCCAATTAATATGCAAAAATACGAGCCAAAAAGAAGATTAACACTTAGATGTTCCTTTAGCGCTCGGCCCCGGCATCAATGTTTTAATCGTTGTAGGAGGAGAGTGGGTGAGGGGAGGGCTTTCCATCTGAGGAGAAGATGTGATATTTTAACATTCAACATGCCACAGGTTATGGATCAGCAGTCTCATGCACATCCCTCTCCACCCCCGCTGCCCTTCACTTTCCTCATAGATCTTTCCTCACCATCACAAACACTGTATGTGTCCTTATTGGCCTGTCTTCCCCTCCCATGCCCACTCTAATTTTCTTGTCTGCCGCAGGGGCTGGGAACATTAGGAACAGGAGGAAAGGTTAATGTTACACAGGAAGGATGTCAAAGTGTGAGCCTGAGCCAAACAGCCCTGTGAGCCCCCTGAGAGACAAATGATTAAAATTGATGTTTTCACATTTGGTCCATCACCTATAAAGGAAGACTATCTTATACGCACACACACACACACACACACACACACACACACACACACACACACACACACACACACACACACACACACACACACACACACACACACACACACACACACACATAGGACATGTACTGTATGTGGGATGGTGATGAATACAAACTGAGGCAGTTTTAAGATGCCTGCCTACATTAGCCTTTTATGCTGGGAGATGAAGTAGGAATGGGTGAACTTCCATGAGATTCATATATCTTGGGGCCGGATACAGAGATGAAGATGTGGTGATGTAAACTGTGAGTCTAACTGCATCTTCTGTAAGCGGAAAAATAAGGAGGATCATGTTTACGTATCTGCTTTTGCTGTTTACCACGCAGTCATAATACAACCCCAGGTTGTATCATCCCAACAGCTGACTACATACAGACCAGGAGCCGATTAAGTTAAAAGTTTACCTAGTCAAGTGTTTACAAAGCTGAGATTTATGCCTCAGTAAATTAAAACCAGTTGCACCACACAAACTAGTTATTTCCTAGACGTTAGTTGTTACTGAATATTTACACCAACTAACTGCCTGGTGTAACTGCTCTGTTTCAAGCTGAATCAACCAACTAACACCGCTAACATTAATTGGCTAATATCTAAATCAATAAGATTAATGTGCAAAAGAGTTTATATGGAATTATGGTCGACGTGTCTGACCTGACTCTTTAAATTCTACATAAAAAACACACAAAACCTCAAATTACAAAACATTACGCCAATAACATTTGACCAAATGACCAAAATATTCGGTTAGCTTAGCATAATCCCTCTAAGTGTTAACTGCATGAATACTACCAACTCTTAAACATAATGACATAAAACAAAGTCTTACCTACATTCACAAAGGATTAGCAGTTAAGTTTATTTTGTCATTTGGCCCTTAAATCTGTCATTTTTGGAAGATGGATATTACAGCTTGTGAAGCTACTGTACAGTGATTTCCTATTTACATAACTGGTTGCTTCCTGTTGGACAACACTACAGATGTTTGTAGCAACCAATTTACACATTATTCAAGTGTTTACTAGCTAAGACAGACTTTTCTTAAATTTTAATTTTAATCTTAATTTAAGGTTACTGAGTTTAGGAAGGGCTTAGTGACAGATTTAAAAACAGCTGGTGCAACCCAGTCCAGTGTCTCTCTGACAGGACTCTGTGAACTATTAGCAGTATAATAAGAAACTAATGTAGTGTACACACTTGGGCCACACAGTGGGCATTTTCTCAGTTGATGAAACGGCT
The DNA here is from genome assembly GCF_963691925.1 of Scomber scombrus. Taxonomy (NCBI): domain Eukaryota; kingdom Metazoa; phylum Chordata; class Actinopteri; order Scombriformes; family Scombridae; genus Scomber; species Scomber scombrus. The sequence goes on from NC_084972.1 coordinate 16,964,507, forward strand.
CAGACAAACCCACCCTGACCTGAGGTCGTTCTTAAATGCCAGCTGAGTGCTTGTTCCTCTGTGATGTGAAGTGAAGAAGACTAACAGGGCGTCTCAATTTATTAACGCCATTCAGGAAGCTGTCGCTCAGAGGAATGAGGCAGAGCAGGGTAGGGTGTGAAATACCATAAACATCTTCATGGCACTGAGCGGTTTGCTGAGCTGGATGGCAGGAGGTGATGGGAGGCACCCGAGTGCAATGAAGAGTACAGCATGAGCAGATGAGTGAAGAGCGGATATTTTCATGTAGACCACGGCAACAAGATATCCTATTCCTCTCTGGTCTACTGGGTGTGTATTTATGGTCCCCTATATAAGTTGCCTATAGCATTAAGCTCACCCACTGAGTTCAAGGCTCAAGGAGCAGACACACTTTGCAACAGGACACCAGCGAACTGTGCCACAGATCAAGGAGGATGACAGCAAATGCAGATCTGAAATGAAGGAACAGACACGCCTCAGAATATGTGGCACTTGGTAAATAAAATGGCCACGATTAAAGGACATTAACTTTTTCAACTGTTTTAAAATGACTCATATTTCCATGTCTACACTAAAAGCTGTAATCATTCCTCCTGTTCAAGAGATCCTCTCTTACTACAAGAGATCCACAGTCCTTGTTCTGTGCAAAATGCATTCTGAAGCTCAGCACTTTTACATTTAGTAATTCCTTCTTTGTGTTTCTGTGGACAGTGTTTCTTTGCTGAGCCTTGATGGAAGGATTATAATTTTGTTATTTAAAAGATTTGGGCTGCAAATGGCATTTATTTTCTATATCATTTAATCTGTCTATTTTCTCGATTAATCGACTTTCCCACAGCCTGAGGTGACGGCTTTGTCCCAGAGATATTCAATTTTCTGTCATAGAGGACTAAACAAAACCAGAAAATTGTCACATTTGAGATGATGGAATCAGATCATTTTGATATTTGTTACTTAAAAAAATTGCTCAAAATGATTAATTGATTATCAGAATAGTTGGCTACTGCTACTGCTGAAGCCTCATTAGAAAATGTATTTTTGTCAGGTCTGTGGATTTTGTCCCCCATATCTAATTTTGGAGTCAGACTAAGGCATTGGCATATGACACTTACTCTATGTTAGGAGACACTTTGACATATTCTTTTGTGAGAGTATTGTTTTAAGACTGTATTGAAAAAATGTGACCCTATCTTTTAAGCTATACTGTGCCTAGGTCTTCTACAAGTACTCTACAGTATATGATGTGTAATAGTGTACATACATTCACGTGTGTGTGTGTGTGTGTGTGTGTGTGTATATGTGTATATATCGTATACTATATATATAAATAGCAGATTATGTGCACTATATTGTGTATATGTCTGTCTGTTTCTTATAAATCAGTGATTGATGATGCAGAAACTGGGGGAATTATAATATCAGAATTACTACTGTGTGTGTGTGTGTGTGTGTGTGTGTCTGTCTGTGTGTGTCTTTGCTTTTGCCTTATCTCTGGTAATTGGAGTGGCAAATGCACTATAAATATAATTTTCTTGGAACATTTACACATTGCTTAGGAAGTTGAATTTCTTTCAGATATGCTCCTCACTTTATAACTCAGTATATGTGTGTGCAGGTGCGAACATGTGTTACATCTCTTGTCGCCACTGCATCTGACAGTTTTAATCAGGAAATGATCGGCAATGTAGCTTGCTCCCTGTTTGCTGTACATTAATAAGGTGGCATAACAGCATCACTCTGCCACTGTTGAGAAAAGAACAATCTGCTGCGTCTTCATTCATCTCCCTCCTGTCACCAGCACACAGCTATGAGGAATACTTTCATATGGATACAAAGTCCCCTGAGACTCGTTGGTAGCTTATTGTTCTCCATATTTTCATGTCTGGGGAACTTTTTCATATTCGGCTGAGAATGAAGATAAATAGTTTCTCTGGTTTATGTGGAGAGCTGGGGACACATTTACATTTTCTTCTTTCCCTGATTCATTTGCATATATGCTCATTTTCTATGTTTCTCTGCCCAAGAGCAACTGGACTTTATGTTTTCTGTTTACTTTAGCTGATGCAGTGTAATGATGTAGAGAATCAAATGAGCACTTTTGCTTATACTGGGAAATTTCCCATACTCAAATGATGCCACCTGGTGATTTAGGAACCACTTTTATCTCTGATATCAGGTGTCTCCCCAGATATTATCCAGTATAATGTTAATATCATGGTGTATTATCAAAAATATGTTTATTTGATGCTAAAATTCCATAAGAAAAGGCAATAAACACCCTATTTTGGAAGAGTTTTGATTATATCCAAACAATTCACTGAAGACTTCAACCTGTTGAAATAGGCAGCATACATATGTAAGCAAGCAGCAGTCCATTTCTAAGATGACATTCTCTCTTATATCTTTATTATTATCATTAATATATCTTTAAGACTGATATCAGTTTTTAAAATATGCTAGAGTTGTAGGATTGATTCCTGTATAAAGGTTTTTATGTTGGGTTTCTGTATTTTTGATTTTACATAACCTGTGTTCTTTGGCAGCAGTCAACAAGGTTTGTGACTAATCTCTAAAACGTTTCATCATCTCCTTGACATATTTCACAGAATTTGCATCTCTGTCACAAATCCTATTAACACTTTGAAGTTGACTTGGGGGTAAAGCTGTATTTTTGAGACACTGAGAATGAAAGCCATTAGCCAGAAGAATCATATCCTTGTTAGTTGGTTTAACAGATGAAAGTAGATTTCTTACCATTTTTTAAAAACAACAGCATCCCAAATAGGGATCTGCTCTTTGCCAAAGGAGTAATTAGACTTAGCCTGAGTTCAAATATTTGACATATTTAGAAAGCAGTTCTTCTTAACCTGACCAAATCAACAAATAGTTGTTAATATAATTAATTTAAAATGTATTGATATAAAAATTGCCTCTGGTATACCCACAACCCCTCAGAGTCACTCATTAGCAGAACACATAACTTTTCTTGTATCTGTAGGAAATAGTTAACTTTAAAAAAGGGTTGGGAACAGTCAGCTGCTCCCGTTCACATAATTCTTTGATACTGATTGGACACATTTATGAGGAAGATGTGTCTGAAGGCACACATCCAGTGTCATAAGATCAGTTTGCATGAGGTCAGTTTTGTTATTTTCTGTTAAAAATCTTATTTATATTTAGGATTTTAAGAAAATCTGTAAAGCACGGGGCAATATGGCAATCCATATACAAACTGTCAATACCTACAACTAGGCAATAAGTAGCAGGCATAACAGTATTTTTTTTTTTTAATTAAATTGACTCCTTTGTTGTACATTGTTTTCATTTTGTTCCTTGAATGTCTGCTTGAAATGTATTAGCTTCACTAAGTAGCGCTCTACTTGTACATTTTTTAATAGACTGAAAAATAGAAATAATACACCTCTTAAAATTGAACAGGTGACATCTCAATAAAACACAGGATCACTCATGGCATTCCTTCATCTTTTTTTCATTTTATTCTTTTGAGAGAACTGTGCTTCAAAAGACATTTGGCAGCCACTCCACAGTCCCCCCACGTCTTCTGCAATCCCTCAGATTATCAAAGTATCCGGTCTCCATGGAAAACGGAGAGGGGGCTCTTTGGCAGAGGCGGTTACCCTGGCAACAAGCTTGGTTGAGTCAGATGCCCAGAGCAGAGGTAAAACACAACTGACTTAACTACAGAACTGAAAGTTGGAGTACCTACCTGTCCTAGACCAATGAGAAGCACAGGAGGAGGATAGTGTAAAAAATACTGTAGCTTAAGATCTGTTTTAGATTTTTGTTCTCCCTTGCTCTGATGAGCTGTAAGTTTCTGAAGTATGTTTGAACTGTAAGAGTTTCCTGAAACAGTAGTTTCCTTTTTCTCAAAGATTCTTTCCTTTACCTGATGTTTTTTGACCTGCACTGCCACCAGAGACAGCATATTGTAGTGCTGTAAGGACGACTTCCTCATTAAAAGTGTTGAGATTTCCTTATGCTGGTTACAAACGCCAGAACTTTTGACACCTGCAGTCAAACTCACTTTGGCGGTGCATTGTCTTGTCTTGCACACGTCCCACTTTTGCATTTTTTGAACGTGCGCTTCCAAGCTGTTGTCATTCACAACCGATTGTGTCGGGGGTTGTTAGGCAGAGCTGCTGAGCGCTTCAGTTTTCTTCACACTCCTGTGCAGCGGTGTCTTTTGAGGAAGACTGTCAGGCTGAAGTCAGTGGCATGTGTTTCACTGAAAGAAGCAGTCATTGCTGACATTTCCATCATCTATGTTCCTGTCAGCCCTAGTAGAAAATTATAAAGAACTGTACCTGACAAGCGGCAGGTTCCCTGGCACAACCACAGGTTTGTCTGAGGCCCCGTCTCCCTTTATGACGTGCTCCAGTAAAACCGTGTTACACTCCCCTTTGCGTCATTTGAAATGGCCTTTCCTCCTATAGACTGCTAAAGCCTGATACCTTCACACACTTGACAGTCAGGAGAATATTTATTAATTCACACCTGATTGGAACATCATCCAAAATCTTGAGGGCCAAATTATGTCTAATTCACGACTGACAGCACCTTAAGTTTTGACCAAAGCAGGTTTAAATGTCAGCTGGTGTTTGGTCTTGACTGAAAACAACTTTGCTGCTGACATAGACCCCACTTGTTTCCAGAGGGAGCCTACGATCCAATAAATGTTTTGTTAACAAGTTTAGAATGTGAAGCATGAATAGTTAAGGACTAAAATGAAAATATTTGCCATATCAAATGGAGCAGCACTGCACTCAATGGATAAATGTCCATGTATAATAATACAAAAAACTGTAAAGGAACTGTGAGGAAATCCATTAAAGCCTGGCAGAGTACAAAGCAATATCTTTGATGTGAAGCTTTACTATCATAAAAGTCAGTAGGTAACTGAAAGGAGAAAGCTCTCCGAGTGACAGACAGCGGAGCAGTAGAAGAAGTTAAAGTTTTAGCCCCAGGGACAGCCTATAATGAGCACATCAGAGAAGGAGTGACTGTAGTCGACAAGACACTTTGGACTGATGGACAGAAATAGTGATGGAAAGCAGTGAAATAGGCATACTAATATAGGTGGTTTGCTCTAACACAGGGGCTTTTCTGATGAGGATTTTCTTAGCTATTTAAATAGTAATTTAGACTCAGTGAGGTGTGGCCAAATTGAATGGGTTTTAGGAAGACAGGTCGGTCAGATTTAAGTGCCCTTTGGAACAAGGTGATATGCTCTTTAGAGAAAAGAGTTTGAAAAGTGGGAGAAGTATGAGTAGAGTACAGTCGTGATGACAAAAGTAAGGAGGTTCCTTATAATCTGCATCTTGTTTTTATATTATAAATGAAATGTAGCAGACTAGAAATATGTGTTGTCCCTGGTCACACACAGATTAAAATAAACCTTCTAGGTTAACTCAAGTTTATTCATTTTGTGTTTATTTTAATCCATAATGTCTCTGACAAAGAAACTAATAAATAAGATGAAATGTCAATATAAGAAATTATAAAATACATCATACAGATCATATCAAATGATTTCCTGTTGTTGACTGCACTGATACTGGCCTCAGTTAAAATATTTTAAAGCTTAAGAAACAATCTCACCCTTAAGGTCCATCTATTAGTTGCAGGAGCTTTCTGTCATCACCTAATCTTCATCAAGAATCTGATGATGTACACGATCATGTAATATGATGAAGAGCTGTTGGACCTTGAGGTGAGATTTTTGTCAAATTGCTGTTTCCAAGGTCAATATTAAACCTACAAAACACTGACTTGATAATGGAGTTTTGAGCAAATCTCAGATGCAACGTCCCATCATCAGTGTGCAACAGGCTGTGATTTGACAGGTTACTAATTAGGTGTCTGTTAGTTAAAAACTGAGTTGAGCAAGAGAGCTTGCATTGATACATTCCGCTCATAAATCATAAAAAACTCATTGTCATTACAAACCTTGTTGTTATAGTTTTCATCTTACATGTCCATGAACCAAAGAGAGAATTAAATGAAGAAAAGTCAGGCACAAAAAGCTTCTTTTAAAAAAAAAAAATTCTATTCACAAACAAAATTTGCTCTGTATTTTGGTGCATATAAGAATTTGCTATTAATGTTTTATTTGATATTTTTGTAATCTCAGGAAGTTTATTGTATGTATCACTAAATTTGACAGTGCCATTGCATATAAGTAATCATTTTCAACCCCTTGTTTACATGTTGTCACCATGAAATTCCAACTGACACCTGAAAGCAGAATACTGTTTATTGTTAGTGTAAGTGTAATATAGACTAATGAAATATGAATTTAAATGCTGCCAGACTCACATCTGTATAGAGACAGCCGGTCAGCCTAATGGAGGATCAAACATGACTCATTTTTTTCCTGATTTTATATTGGTGTTGCTGGACTCATCATCAGCCCACTGGTCGACCGGCCCACCAGGAAAACTCCCACTTCTCCAAATGGCTTGTTTGCCTCTGATTACCAATATCCATGCAAGTGTTATTTTGAATTACTAAATAACTCAAACAGTATCATTAAATTGGAAGCACGTTTCCTGATCATTTAGATAGAAACATTAAAACTACTAAAAATTGATTTAGTATATATTAACAAAAGAAGTGTGGCTTATGTTCATAAGAAGTTGAAACGCTTAAATAAATTTGCTTCCAAATCTTGACTGAAGAACACAGATTGTGTTTTGATTGAGCGAAAGGCACAGAGCAAAATAGACAGCCAAAAAGATTGGATCAGACAACATAAAGCAGGAGTTTATTGCACTTTTTCTGAGCTATAGTGGGAGTCGCTGTTATCTAGAGTTCACTTCCCTCGAAAAAAACATTATGTTGTTTTGGTTTTTCTTTACTAAAAAGCATTTTTTTTGTTACATAGGTAACATACTACTGCTTATCTAAATCCAACTGTTGCATTCTCTCTCATTTTCTGAAAGCTCTATTCACTGTAAGATTTGTCTTCAACTTCTGTCTCATACTTTACTTTATCTTCTCTCTACAAATGTGCTCATCCTCTATTCGTCACATTGCTGCTTCATCTTTTTGGTCCGGGTCTCTCTTTCACTGCACCCATAAAACACAGTCATTAGGGCCGGATCAGGCTGAGAGGAGCACAGAGGGGCCTTTCAGATAGGAGCTCTGTCAGCAGAAGGGATTGTTAATTGTAACCATTAGCCTGACAGAGCTCTAATAGAGGTTGGCCTGTGGTTTAAACGTGGCTCTTGCCCTGTGGACAGCAGCAGGTCTATAGCGACTTTAACCCAGACCCAACAGTCTCTGTCTTGTAGCTGACACCAGATCATCCCTCCCGGTGTTTTTCCTTAGTCTCTGGGGATGTGGGCGTGGAGCTAAAACAAATTGTTATCTCTGGTACCTCTTTAAAACATGCTATTAGCTAGAAGATTAGTTCCAGTTTCCTGTTTTCTTGTCTGTGTCCCACTCACAGTGATTGTAGCCATGGAAGTGAAGTTTGTTTGCCTTCTTGATCACAGCTCTGCGTTTGCTGTACGTGCAGATTATTGGGGTTAATTGAAAGGCTCAAACAGAATTAAACTCATATTAGCCACTGTGCTGTGTCCTAATTAGTTATTGACATGACTATTGCTTTGAGGCCTATGTATTGTGATAGGTGTCACATTGCCTCCTATTAAGAGTTGTCACAGGCGTGAATAGAAAAGGGAAATTATAAGAAACATTTGTAGCTTGGCATTCAGACTTGTGCTCCTTCCCACCATGTTCCTCTCGGACAACCACACATGATTTTTAGCCTGAAAGGAGTTATTGTCTTTTTTATGTAACAGTATATTATTTTTTTTTCTTCTAAATGATGTCTCGTCATCACTACTGTAAAGCTTGTCCATTACAAACATTCATAAGCTGTGTGGATCCATCTGATGATCAGCACAACCTGGCACGGCTTATAAAATGCTTAAGATTTAGTTCCAATATCCAGTCCTTAAATCAGCTCTATGGGCTCTCTAGTTTAGGAGATGCCATGTGGAGCTGTAAGACACAAGGAGGATTTTGAGGTCTTAGTGTTCTGCTCCAGGGCTTTTCAATCATCTGCGTGCTCGGCTCAGGAGTTGAGGTGAAGAGCTGAGACTTGTGACAATTAGTTCTACCAGTTAGCAGACTGTGTGGCAGGGCTTTTGGAAAAACATGTTCTGTGAATGTGGGTCTTCAGACCCAAAAAACTTTTAAAAAATAGAAATAATGCTCGACTGACGTCTGGGTTATCAAAGATGCCAAATATGTCAGACTATATCATGGAGAAATGTGTGTGGACATAAAATGATGCACACAGTGTCTAGAATTTTCCATCTGATATAATGGAGCTGCTAATGACGCCAATTAAATATTGAAACAAACAGATATTGTACTGAATAAACAATAAGTGTATTAAAGCCACTGGATGGGATATTTTTAAAATGAGGGTTTAAGAGAGGAATTTTTTTGTTGTCGTATTTAATTTGGTGTGTGCGCCATGGCCACATGTGCTTTGAGCTGGTTTATGCCCTCCTCCTGTGTGAATACCAACATTGGGGGCCCATGGTTTATTCATAGAGAGGTGGTAGAATGCCTGGTGGCTCATTTCTAGGCCTACAAGGCCATGCTGGTTGAGACTTTGTGAAGGACATTAGATCAAGTGAATCCTGGTCAACAGAATTCCATCTCTCTCTGTTGATTATTAATTTTGATGAGCAGAAGGAACGATTTTAATTGCCTGTTACATCTTTTCTCTTCTGTGCAGGTCTTTTCTTCAACTCACAGTTCTTTGTTATAACATACTCTTCTCTTCTTTGGCCAAATCTTTGTAAAACAGTAGACGGAACCCATCACTGTTGAATTAATAACGCCCTTTTCCCTTCTTTGAACACTGCTGCTGCCTATCGAAACCTTTAATTATGTCTAGACAAGATGCACGTATAAAAATTGATTGGCTCCGCTTGTCTATATAAGGATGCAACAGGGACATAGGCACAACTCTAATGATCTGCCAAAGATTTACTGATTTTTTGTGGAGCTTCATTATACCACTGAAACAAAATGCCACTTATGTAGAATTAAGCCCTCTTCACAACAGGTCAGAAATTATTCACTTATAATGTCTCAGCCCAACTAAATTCCTCCAGGTCTGCTAGTGCAAAGAGACCTTAGCGGTGTGTAAAGGCTTATTATGTGGCTTATATTTAAGGTGCTTGACACATGAGAGGCCTGCAGGAGAAAAGAATAGATCGTCCGATATCTCCCCATCTCACAGCCACTGTCCACATCTCCTCCTCCTAATTGTATCTCATTAGAATAGAGATGTGAATATCTCTAACATTCGACTCTCAGATTAAGATCTCAATTAAATGAGGGAATCAGCCTGCCTGTTTAAAATGAATCACTCTTCATATCCATGTATTTCCATATCCTCCTGTCCCTGCAATGGTTCACTGAGTTTTGAAGCTTTAATGGTCAGGACTAATTGACTGCAAACCTCTGCAATGGTTTTCTTAATGGCCCCTGTCTTTCTGTTGAATCAGATTTCAGAGGTAGATCTCACAGCTACTTTAAAGCTGCTGTTTGCTTTTTTAGTGAGTATTTACTTTAGGTAATTGACCAGGACTATAATGATAAAAATATGCTTAGCTGAATATTAGACTACTGAAATGCAGACAGTTAGTTAGATGCATATACACAGCACACAGTACAGTACATGTTCTCCTTTTGCAATATAAAATATGCTCAAACCTGATTTCTTCCAATAGCCTGGTTTCTCATGTGCATATACGGTTGAAGAAGTATTGGAGTCCATGCTAATAATCAAAGTATTACTTCCTCAGCAATGATTTGTGAAGAATATATAATGTGAAACAGGACATCCAATGTAGTATTTCAAAGTTTCACAGTTAATAGGCACCTTTTTTTTCTTGTATGTCCAAAAGCTCCCATGAAGCAAAAGGGTGTGTGTGTGTGTGTGTGTGTGTGTGTGTGTGTGTGTGTGTGTGTGTGTGTGTGTGTGTGTGTGTGTGTGTGTGTGTGTGTGTGTGTGTGTGTGTGTGTGTGTGTGTGTGTGTGTGTGTGTGTGTGTGTGTGTGGGGGGGGGGGGGGTTAATCCACAGTAGGGAGACTAGCTGCTCTTATTGCCTCTCACTTCTTGCCAGCTCACCAGATCAATTGTGGAGGACCTCTGAAGACCACAGCAGCTGCTGACAGAGTCACTATACTTGTAGCTCATCAAGTGTTTCTGCTTATTGATTGCATGGGTGCATGGAGAGGTTGCAACAATCGCCCTGCCTTCAGCTCCTCCAGCACCAAGGCTGATATAGCAATGCCATTTTCAGTCCTCAGATCCCTGCTGCTTCCACCTAAAGCCATCTTTGCACACTCCCACCAGGGCATGGAAGCAAGAGGGGGATGGAGGAGGTCTGGGCTTGCTCAAACGGATGCAGAAAATAGCCTCATTGCAGGCAGAATGAAAATACTGTGTTCCGGTGAAGTGTGACCATAAGGGACAGTCTGAATTGGACACCTCTGTAGAGGTGTGAAGTAGAGTTTTTGTCTCTTTCCACAGAAAGAAGGGGAAGAAGAGGTTATGGTGGGTGTGAGGAGGATGGACTATCTGGCTGTAATGCTACAGTGGGAGTAAATAGACCAGGGGAGAGAGAACTCAGGGGACTGTCACCAATTGTCACCATGAATCACCCAGCTTTTGTATTAATTTTCCTTTTTGTGTGCCTGGGGACCGGGGTGAGAAATCATCCACCTATAAATAGATGTGTGTGTGTGTGTGTTCATATGTTTGTGTGTGTCCTTGTGCGTACAGATTGGTGTGTGAGTGTGTCTTCTGTACATAACCCACTGTGATAAAGTGGCTTACATCTATAGCTATGGGCCAGGGTCTTTCTCCATCTTGCCATGGGCTCCATACTAGTTGTAGGTTGTCAATGTGAATGCAGGGTTGAATGAACGTTCTATCTTCCTTTCATTATTCACCACTGCTCCTCCGCCATATCTCATTCCGCTCTCCTGAGAGGGAGGTATGGTGTCACTGATTCTTACTGCTGGCAGGACAACAGCTTTTTCCGTCTCAGCATCAGTAATTTTCTTAAAATGATAGTTGGTGACATTTAATGGGGAAATCCAGCCAGGGATGCTTTTTAAGGTTTCGTCTAACTATGATGCTCAATTCAATTCATTGTGAAGTTTTCTATTTAGATTCTTGGGTGTGCCTACTCTCCATCAAACTGCGTTATAAACTTCTACTTCACATAATGATTTGCAGCATTAGGAATGACGTTGAACAGTACAGAAGCAGCTTCATGTTTGTGACCATGGCCAAACTCTTAATTCAAAGCAATGGCTGCTCTGAGCTATTGTTGTGGTAGAAATTGGTGTCCCTGCCTCTTCTTCTGCATGATAGATGTCTCTCTGTTTGACAAATGATGGGTCTGGTCTGAAAAAGCTCTTGTTTCATTCCAATGACTTTCACTAAAACCTGATTTTTACTGCTTCTGTCTGATGCCATAACTGAAGTGTCGTCCAAACACATCTAAAGGCAAAAGTGTTTATAGCATTTCCAATCGCCTGCCGTCACAGCGAGGGGGTGAGATGCGATGAATAAAACAAGTGGGGATAATGATGCACACTTTCAGACAGTTTCTCCTCAGAGGCATTCATGGTGTTACACTAGACTGTACACACAAAAAGTGATGAAAGTAGCTGATGAATGATAATGAAAGAAGAGCCTCAGAGAGAAGTTTAAATCCTGCTCACTTTCTCACCTCCACACACCTGCCCAATCCCTGTGAAGTGGGTGTGAGTGTCAGATTGTCGGTTTAGTAAAGTTAATAAAATTGAAGGACAAAAAGGTGGGCAACTGTGCCGGCACTGGCTATCGAGTGTCATGATACAACATGATTGTTGGAATATACAAATAAAGTAAACTACTCAATTAAAACAAAACAACAATCTCAGAAATACAGGCCTAAAACTCAGTTGTATGGCTCTCTCACAGCAAAAGTCAGGATATGTTTTTGTCCCACCTCTGTGCAGTGTGCCATCATGGGCTACCAGTCACAAATTGTGTTCAGTCATGTATGTGACAGTCATTTATAGGCTTCCCTTGTGGCCACTCGCATATGGAAGCTACACTAAGTCATTGGTTACCTTTTGGCTATGTAGCGTCAGGTAGCCAGTGTCAACTAGGGAGCAATACTGCAGGCCAATGGACCATGGCTTTGACTATGTTTTCACATTAAAGCAGAAGTGGACAGTTGTCCTGCATCTCCTGTTTGATTCCAGTTGTGTGGAATCACAACAAGTTACTGATATGCAGGAATTGTTCTGATGATGAAATTGGGAGAAAAATATAATGTAATTTAATTTTCACTTAAGTGAAACATTTACATTTATTAAATCTTGTATGTGGTTCATGTCTCTAAGCATTTTGAAATCTCAGTTTTATGGAATACCTTTTTGCAGTTGGTCTGATCAATTTGTGACCCTTGACCTAGAGAGAGATGAAGAGTAAACACAGGCTCTGCTGACTTTGCTTTAGTCAGTGGCATGTGGCAGATTGATGGAAGAAAGAGCTTAGGTGGAAAGTAAGGAGAAATTTTCATTAGTTGTTGCTCTTGTTCCGAGTGGATTACAATAAAATAGATAGCGGTGACTCAGTGCCTTGCTCACAACTGTTGAAGTGCATTATTAGGATCAAATAACCCTCTGGATATCTGTCAGGGTCCCTAATCACAGTCCCATTCTGCCACCTTGTCGTTGAATTAAAAACACAGTTTCAGATCCTCTCATTCTCTGATATAAATCCTCCATCGATGATGTTCACAGCACTCCAGGGGTTGTGATGAACTATATAACTTACCTTTTTGTTGGCATACACTGTCCCTCAGACTGCTTTGTCAAATCCTACTTAAGTTAATGATTTCCTAAATTTCTTAGAATACCTTATAATGTCTGGAGAATCTCAGAGGGCATGCTGCTCCCAGCTGAGAGAGTAATGAACCTAATGGGAGTGAAAATAATGGCAAGACAGAGAGAGTGTCTAGTTGAAACAATTAAGCATCAGCCTTTCTCTAAACCATGTGTTTGGGGAGAGGCTGATACTGCAAAAGAAAAAAGAAAAACAACTTTGATTTTTGGAGCCAGAAGTGGCCATAATTGGACAAGAGGGTGGAGCTGACCCTAGCACTAGCTCCTAACTTGGTCAGTATGGTAAATTTACAGGCCTTGGTTAACTGTGATCATGCTAATGATAATATTCATTTTCTTTAGTGAAAAATATGCTTAAAACCATTTTAAAAAATGTACTTACTAGGAAAAACCGAACAACTGATTCCTCAGAGGATCTTTTAGGACAACCAAGCACCAAACAAGACTATTTTAGGTGACCTAAGTGTTTCAATTACTGACAAAGGACTCTTCAGGTTTCAATTGCAATTAATTTGAATTAATTGATTGAAAGTAATGATGGATCATTGTATTTACAGTATTTTAGCTTTTATTAGTGTCAAATTCAATGTTTTTTTTTCCCAGGAAATGCAGGAAATCATTAAGAAATTACAGAGTGGTAAAATAAAGTGTTATCTCTCACTAGCCATGCTAGTGGCTCTATGAGGTTGTATTTAGGCACAGTAGGGTTTTCAGTTAAGTACTAATGCCATGTTGTGACCCAAGATGCTTTTCGTGTCATTGTTATACATTATATTATGTTATAATTTTTTTGTCAATACTATTGTTTTTGCTTATACTAAAGAAGTGCTGTACTGTTGTTTCGAATGACGGTAGCTCCTCAGTTTTTGTGCAGCTGTGGCGCTGCACTTGAGTTGAGTCTATGTTGAGCATGTTTATGGTCCACCAGTTCTGGTGGTGACTTGAGGAAAAAAAAGCCAAACACAAAAACAGATGCAGTGCCTAGGAAAATACAGTTTCCAAACAAAAGATGGGGTCCTGTTTGTTTGAGGATGCAACATCAGCATGTTACTGTAATGTGCTGACTGTAACAATGCTAACACACAAATTACAGCTGAAGCTGATAAGAATGTTGTTATATTTGCAGGTATTTGGTCATGAACCAAGGTATTGGACAACTTTTGACCTGATGGTAGAGATGGATGAGAAGTCGCTGAAGTTATTACAGTTCATCCTGAGGGCGACATGAATGTGCTTACCAGATCCAATTGTTGAAACATTTGAGTCAAAACTATAAATGTCAACCACATGATGGCGCTCGAGGAGAATTCAGGGAACAATCAAAGTCATAAGGATTCATCCCCTGGCAACCATTAATGTATGTGCAAAATATCATGGCAATCTATCCAATACTTTTTTTTTTAAGTCTCTTTTTATTAACCAAGAACAACAAGGTTACATTGTGAAAGGAAAAGCAATTTGTTTTCTTTCTTTTACAAAATATAACCCCCCCTTCCCACCCTCCCTCCCCAACAGAACCCCTATGCGTCTTCAAATGTCACCAAACAGAATACATTAGTGAGTCATTAGTACACCTATAACCATCACATACCATAATAGAAGAAAAATAAATTAAAAAATACACATGCGATCACACACCTACAGACATAGCAGAAATACAAAAAAAAATAAAAATAAAAAATAAATAAATAAAAATAAAGTATTTGCAGAACTCTTCAGGCCCATAACATCAGTGTCCTAGTGCATTGCATGTCATTAGGAAATGTCAGGAAGGGTCTTAAGTTTTTCAAAATATGTAATTACTGGGTTCCAGATACCATAGAAACGTTCATTGGACCCTCTAAGTGCATACTTTATCTTTTCCAATTTAAGATACATCATAAGATCAGTCAACCATACAGCCACTTTTGGTGGTTTTGGGGATTTCCAAAGTAAAAGAATTTGCCGCCTAGCAATCAAAGTGGAAAAAGCTAATATATCTTTGTACCTGGAACGACCTATCTGGTCATCCAGTACTGTTCCAAAAATTGAGGTATACACATTGGGCTCACATTCTATTTCTATCATTTCTGATAACGTTTTGTATACGCCTGACCAAAAGTCATCCAAGCATGGGCATGACCAGAACATATGGGTCAAAGTTGCTGGAGCGCTATGACACCTGCTACAAGTTTCATCCATGCCTACGTATATTTTTGCTTATTTAGCTTTAGAAAAGTGCATCCTATGTAAAACTTTATACTGGATTAGGCTTAACCGAGCACAGGACGTAGTCCCATTGACCCTACACACAGCCTCCTCCCATATACCATCTGGTATTGCCTCTCCCAGTTCATCATCCCACTTTGCTCTAATTTTATCCAAAATATTATCACCATGGCAAGTAATAATGTTATAAATTCTGGAGATGAGTCCCTTTAAATTACAAGACAAATCCAAGATATCCTCCAAGGCAGATGGATCTGGTTCATTTGGAAAATCAGTCGTGTTACTACGAATAAATTGGCGAATTTGAAAATATCTAAAATGACTTGAGCGGGAGAGATTAAATTTTTCACATATATCACTGAAACTTGCAAATATACCTTCCTTATAAAGATCTTTAAATCTGACAAGACCTTGCCTGTTCCATACTAGGAAAGTAGCATCTAGTCTAGCTGGAATAAATGAATGATTATTGCATATTGGGGCTTGAATGGAGAAATTAGGTAAACCCATATGTTTTCTAAATTGTTGCCAAATCCGCAAAGTGTTAATGACCGTTGGATTTGAAGTATGTGTTGAAATAGTTAGAGGGATTTTAGAAGTTACTAAAGCTGGGAGTGATGTCGAAAGACAAGAGTTATTTTCAGATTCACACCAATCCATATCAGATGACTGACACCAATAAAGTATCTTCTGGCAGTTTGCCGCCCAATAGTAAAATTGTAAATTTGGTAACCCCAGGCCTCCAGTGGCACGATGCCTTTGCATGAATCTCTTTTGAATTCTAGGAGCTTTGCTTGCCCAAATAAATGATGTGATATACCCATCCAAAGTCTGAAAAAATGTTTTGGCCAAAAAAATGGGAAGACATTGAAAAAGATAAAGAAATCTAGGGAGGACATTCATTTTAATACAGTTAACCCTACCAACCAAAGACAAATTAAGGGCATTCCATCTCTGGAAGTCAGCCTTTACTTTACTTACTAGTGGAGTGAAGTTTTTATGGTATAATTCAGGGAAGGTTTGAGTCAAATTAATACCTAAGTATTTAAACCCATCTCTGGACATACAAAATGGTAACTCTGAGTCCTGAAGAGATCGGGCCAAGGCATTTATAGGAAAACACTCACTTTTAGTTAAATTCAATTTATACCCAGAAAATACACTAAATGTTTGCAACATGTTCAGCACATGGGGAATACAATTTACAGGATCTGACACATACAATAATAAATCATCCGCATATAACGATACCTTATGTGTCAGTCCCCATCTCCGAACTCCACATATTTCCTGCTTTAACTTAAGCATAATAGAAAGAGGTTCAATAACCAAAGCAAACAACAGTGGACTTATTGGCGATCCCTGACGTGTCCCCCTTGTTAAGGAGAAGAATTCTGAACAATTCCTATTGGTGACTACTGAAGCCTTTGGGCTAAAATACAAAAGCTCAATCCATGACCTAAAACTAGGGCCAAAACCAAACCTGCTCAAGCACTCAAACAAAAAACTCCACTCCACCCTGTCAAATGCTTTTTCAGCATCTAAAGAAATGACAACTTCAGCCTCCCTACTGGATGCAGGAGAGTATAGCACATTTAAAAGGCGACGCACATTAGAAAAAGAGTGACGCCCAGTCATAAAACCTGTTTGATCTGGGGAAATCACCTCTGGCATAACTCTTTCCAAACGGCGTGCAAGAACTTTTGCCAATATCTTAATATCGCAATTGAGGAGAGAGATAGGGCGATAAGACCCACATTCCTTTCCATCCTTGCCTGGTTTTAATAGTAAAGTTATGGAGGCTTCTGTTAAAGTCCTAGGTAAAGTACCATTATCTTTTGAGAAGTCAAACATCCTTAGTAAAAGTGGAATTAGTTGCTCAGAAAATGTCTTGAAAAATTCAATTGGGTATCCATCAGGACCCGGTGCCTTTCCATTTTGCATGGACCTAATTGAGTCCGCAATTTCAGTGTGCCTTATATCCAATTCTAATTCTGCTCTACTGACTGCATTAATTCTGGGCACCTTTAAATTGTTGAAAAATGTTTCCATAACTGTATTGTCTTTAGGAGCCTCAGATGAATATAGCTTTGCATAAAATGCTTGAAATGCGTCATTAATTTCTACAGGATCAACTGTAACTTCCCCATTATCTTTCATAATACATGAGATATGTTGCTGAGATGATCTGCTTTTTAACTGGTGGGCTAAAAGCCGACCCGCTTTTTCCCCATGTTCATACATGATACCTCGTGATTTTAACAACATCCTTTCAGTTTTTTCCGATGCCAATAACTCATATTTAGCCTTAAGTTCCACTCTTTCCTTGTACAGTTCTGGGCATGGAGAGGCTGAATATTGCCTATCTATCAGCTGTATAGCTTTGATCAATCTTTCTTGCTCCCAACATCTGCTTTTAATCTATCCAATACTTGATGAAATATTTCAGTCTGGACTTAAGTGGTGGACCCACTGACAGACCACATTGCCATCCTTGGAGTCATGCCGCTCGCATGGCTATAAATACACCACTGAGCAACCCTATGGACTTGGGAAGAAGGATCCAGGCTATATGCCCTGCAGCTAATCCACCCCTTACAATACATGGCACCTCTGAAAACATGCAAAACAGAGTGAAGTAAAAAATGTCCCATCTGTCTGGGTCAATCTCCAGTAAATTAATATTCAGTGTGGGTTGCTCCTTGACTCTTTGCTGGCCTCTGGAGAGTGAGATTCTCAGATGTATCCTATCTCTAATTTCTGGTCAGTAGCCATTGAGCTGAACACAAACACTGTGTTGAGACATGACGCATGAAAAGGACATTAAACCTAACACACAGATCTTTGAAAATAGGTTCTTGGTGTCATGTCTTTAAAGACACATTGGGAAGTGGGAGATTGTTTGTGTCAGTGTTATCCATCAGACGTGAGAGAAAGAATATATTTCATTTATGAAAGGCTGAAATGTCATATACAGTGCAGTGTCAGGCATTAGCCTCTCCTGCTATACTTATGGCCCAATTATGCTGTTGCCATGTTTATATTTCAGAGTTAAGTGATGCAGTAAATCAAGCTCCAGGGGTGTTGTTATCTGTGTTTTCTTTCCTCTTATTGGTATTTCTATTTGAGGAGGGATGCTGTGTACTCACAGAGAGCAGCTGCCAGAGAGGTCAAAAACACTACAAAGCCCCATGAGATCCTCCCTATGTCTGTCTGTTTCTTTGTCCCTCCACCCACCCTCCTCACAGACACACACAGACACACACAGACAGACACACACAGACACACACAGACACACACAGACACACACACACACACACACACACGCACGCACGCACACACACACACACACACACACACACACACACACAGACGCCTTTTTTCCCCAGACATTCCTGGTTTGTCCGAACATCCAGTTACATCACCATTTAAATTAATTTTTCAATTAAATAAAGTACCTACAGCAGCACTGATTTCTCCCTTCAAATTGTTTGTTTTTGCGGTAACAAAAATCTCTTTTTTTCAAATTTGTCTGAAGTAAAGTAGTCTGGTTTCACTTAGCTGGATTTGAGAAATACAGCTGGTACTCTAGCTGTCACCTGAAGATTATGAATCTCAACTTGATTGCTTAAATTATAAATATCCTATTCCTGGGAGGCAACTTGGTGAGCAATCATAATAAAATGTGATCATTTTATTGATTTTGTGTGAAATTACTGCTTGTGTCTTATGAAGAAGATAAAAAGTAAACTACAGAATGGAGTTTGCAAGAGTCAAGAGGACTTGATCTTTTCAATCAGTTAAATGATGGTCTCACAAATGGTTATTTTCTTGCTTGATTATGGTCACACCTCTTTCTTGCATATGCTCACCGTCATTCTGTAACTACTCTACTATTTAAATACTTTGTCTAGTATTTTTCAACTCCAGCCCAACTTTTCTAGGAGAAGGCTATTATTTTTTTCTTATATAGGCATGAAAATATATATTATATAATATATTGTAATTAACCCAAAGTCAAGAAGGCTTGGTTTATCTGATCAGTCAAAAAGCAAGATTAGAAAAGCAAAGTAATGGAAATTATTGCAAAGGAAGCGCTTGATGGTTTACATACTCCAAATCATCTTGAACCAGGGGTAGGCCACTTACGTTAGTAGAGAGCACAACAACTTTCCTTCTCTATGAGGCCTCCACCCTTCACACATGTTTCCACTGTGTGAGATACACACAGTATATTTGTTGCTATTATTAATTTTGTATTATAATATTAGTTTTAAGAAACTATGCTAAATAGCGCATCTTTGTGATAAGTTGATTTTTATTGTCTAGAAAATGCCAAATACCGTTTCCGAAAGCCAAAAATGCAACCTAAAATATTGTTTTGTCCCAACAAATAGTCCACAATCCAAAAATATTCAATTTACTATCATAGAGGACTAAAGAACCCCCCAAAAAAATAAACATTTAAGCAGCTGAACACAAGAATTTGCTCTTTTTTTTTCTTAAAAAATACTTAAAACGATTAATCAATTACAAAATAGTTGGTGATTAATTTTCTGTTGATCAGCTAAAAATACTTTCTTGAAAATTAAATGACAAGCAGTTTATACATAAAATAAATAAGAAGTGTCTAATTGCTAATTTACGGAAGAAAATATCTGAAAAAAAACCCAAGGCATTTCCTCACATTGATGCACAGTTTCTGTAAATCCAATGTTCCCGTGAAGCAGATCTGCTCATTGATGTGCAACATCCCACACGATGACCTAATTACAAAACCAGCAAAATTAAAAGAAAATATCTCAGTATAAACAGCACAGCAAAGTTTCTGACTGTTGACAACTTTCTGTTGTCTCATTTTGTCATATAACCCGACCCTAAAGAATAATGAAGGCATCTATGTTATTTCAAGTGATGCTTACAGTTTTACAGTTTTACCATCAAGGCACAATAGTATTCAGATTGTTATTCCAACCAAACTTTCCACTGTCCCATTTCTGTAATTAGGATGCTTTCCTACCTTGAGAGGCTATAACCACATGTAGTCGTGAAACCAGCTTGGGCTGTGTTTGGTTGAAATGACACATAAACATTGCAATAGTTTGTACCTTTTGTATATTCTGATTTCTTGATACTGAGTTCTGAGATGCATCCAGTTTATGCAGGTACAAACAAGGCTGTGTGATTTTCACACTGAAACCAAGTGCAGGGTTTGTTGTATAGTAATGGATCACTTATTCTCAATCACAAAATAAATTTAAATGTTACATGATTAGTGGACAAAGCACACAAGTGCTGCAAAGTCATTAATTATTAATACTGAGGTTATATAACAGGGACGACTGAAAGTGAGCCATTTTGCTGAACCATGATGGAGGCTGGGAAAAGGTAATAGTCTGTAGGATACATTGTTTTTTAGTGGTGCTTTCATCAACTGGTTGCTCACTTTCTGGTTCTTTGCCCAGGATGATGGATCAGTCATGAGAGTGTAAGTGCGACTGTGATGATCATAAATGTTGAGTCTGCTCCGAGGCGACACAGAAGAACGACTGACCTGTTTTTAGATGGTTAATTCTCATCTGCCTTTGTATCCTGCAGGAGAACACATTTCAATCTAAGCAGCTCCCAGACACAGGTTAAGTGGAAACATGTTGACTCCCATGATAGGCTACAGGGAAATAGATGGCACCCAATCAGACTGCGGACATGGAGGCTGGGGCCAGAAAAGGGCACTGGGAGGAAATAGAAAATCTTGCTTTTCATATAATTAAAACATTCATGCCAGGAGCGAGTTTTGATTATGACAGGACAGTTAATCTGCCGCCTGTTTCTTTATTCATTTCCCTGGAGAGAGTGCAATGTATGTCCAGAGATGAGACTTGCTTATCATTGGTTGGAGATAACCGTAATTATTAAGTGGTTAAGGAAAATAAAATGTATAGAGTTCAGACTGATGTCTATTAGATACGGAAAGAGCAAAGTTTATGGCCCATTTTATGGAAGCTTAGAGTGTTATACTGTATGGCAATGACTTAAGCGAGTTACAAACATGGCCAGTGTCTGTTGCTGTGCCTGTTAATCTCTCTGGTCTCTCACAGCACCAGAAAGTATGTTTTTGTTTTGTTTTTTCTTTGATTAGAAAGTAAACAAAAGCAGATTTTTTCATTTGTAACCAATAGCTGTGGATTATATCAAGGGAAATGATGACTGATGCTGGCAGTTTTTTAATGACATTTCACTTTACTTTTGAAATAATGCTAAGTTACCACTAGAGCTAGTAAGCTTGTTAGCCAGGCATGCTGATGTTTGCAGGTTATGGTAACTAGCACATAACTAGTAGGTAACTAGCGGATAAACACACAGTTTAGTCCATTTCTTATACTTTTGTTTTTTTAATAGACATTTTATAAAGAAAGACACCAATGAACTGAGTATCGCTCTTATTTGAGCGCCATCTACACTGTTTTGGCATGTGGAGAAATCCAAACTTTGAGCACACAGACTTTAAACAAGTTTCTGAATTTTTTTCCGAGAACAACCTGTATGATCTGAATCAGTCTGGCTTTAAACAGGGTTACTCTTCCAAGATTACACTCCTGCTGCTAGTCAGTCCTTAGCTCTACTGTCACTAGATCTGTCAGCTGCTTTGACATGGTTAACCACCAAATCCTCTACTCCACACTCACTGAGCTCGGTATCTCAGGATCTGCCCTCCGCTGGTTCATGTCCTGCCTCTCATGGAGATCTTTTAGAAAATCTTAGAGGGGATAACTGTTCAAACTGCGCAGCTTATCCATATGGGTTCCTCAGGGATCAATACTTGCTCCCCTTCTCTTAATATCAACCACCTCAGTTGGTGTCATCCATTCCCATGGCTTGTCCCACTATTGCTATGGTGACAATATCCAGCTCTTCCTATCATTCCCACTGGAAGACCACACATTCCTGTCACGCCTTGCTGATATCTCTGCATGGATGAAAGAACACCTCTCTCAACTTAACCCCTCTAAGACTGATGTCCTTATCAACCTAACCCTAACCCTAACCACAACAACAGATCAGCATTCCAATCATGCTTATAAAGTATGTCAGAAACTTGGGTGTCATAATTGATGACCAACTAACCTTTAAGGTTCATGTGGCTTCAATGACTCTATCATACCAATTTGCCCTTTACAACATCAGGAAGATCAGACCCTACCTGTCTGAGCATGCTGCACAACTCCTGGCACAGGCTCTCGTAATATTACTCATTTAGTATTGCAACTCCTTACTGACAGGCCTCACTGCATGTACGTTCAAACCTCTGCAGATGATCCAGAACATGGTGGCACAGCTGGTATTCAAGTGGCCCAAAACAGTATATGTCACCCCACTGTTCATATCCTTCCACTCGCTACATCAAATTGTATCTGTACTCCCTCATTCAGGTCTATGCTCCCTCCCGCTCACTACGCTCTGGCAATGAAAGGCGTCTGGTACTACCACCACAACAGGGCCCTAAGTCGCTAGCTAGACGATTCTCTACTGTAATTCCCCGGTAGTGGAACAAGTAACCAAAATCTGTCCGATCTGCAGAGTCCCTCTCAGTCTTTAAGAAAAAATCTCACAAACACCTCCGCACTTGAAAAAAAAGAAAAAATCTACTTCTATGCATTGCCTGTGTGCACTGCCTGTTGGCACCTACATCCCATTGGATTCAAACTTATGGCAAGTTTATTTATGGCATTTACTCGAATTGTTTTCTCACGAATAGATCCTTGTTTGTGTTGTATTAACTATTAGATCTACATAGCTTCGAATGAAAGCATTTGCTAAATGAAATTGTAAGTTGACAAACATGCCATGCCAATTTAGAGTTGCTAAGCTCCGATTGGACAACACTGTCTTGTACTCAAAAACTTTAGGGCAAGGATCCTACTTGATGTGAAGAAGAGTCTAGAGTGCGGCAATTTTTTGTTTACATTTCTTCCCTGATATCTAATTGCTACTCTTCCTCAAATTAAAGCTGTGGAGAAAAATAAATGCAGCAAATAAATTGACAAAATGTACCTTTATGTTCAAGGACAGTAAGGACACTAAATCTCCCTACATCAATGTGTTTAGTTTAACTGGTTTTAATCTGTAAATTTAGAGACCATATTTATAGTAGCACAGAAAGAAGGTAAAGTTCTTAGTTAAAGTTTTAAGATTCTTCAAACAGGTCGCTCAGCATTGTGGATGAATACATGTTGGTCTGTGTTCATTCTTGCAACAGTGACACTGTTTATAAACCTGTAATGCAGGTAGGTCAGGTATGTATAAATTAGCATCTACTTTTGAGCAATTCCTTATGTCAACAATCGAGGGAGTGATAAGAAAGAAGCTAATATTCACATGTGGAGTCACAGAGTTCTTTGAAATACATCAAAGGGCAACACTCTGTATATCAAAAGAAAGCAGGCAACTGAAATGAATATTTTAATCACAGATTAAACATTGGAAAATACCTGCGGGGAGGGACACAATTTAATTAACGACTCAGTTTTGAGAAAGCTGGTTTGGAAGGTGTGAATGTCAATTTTTAAAACCCCACTTCATTTTTCAAAATACCTTAACAGCTCTCGCCACAAGTCACAGTTGCACATTTTATTGAATTCAGCTAAAACATCTTGGAAATAATGATGAGAAAAAGATGAAATTAGGTAATAGAATAGATTTGCCCAGTGGAAGAATTTAACAATTAATTTACTAACAGTAAGTACATTTTTACGTAGAAATTTTTACTCCACTATATCTACACTTACCAGTTACTTGCAAAGCAAGACATTACACATGATCGATCATAAAGTCTAATGCTTGATAGCTATCTTTTTTAAACACAGTGAAGATGAAGTGAGTGTTATACTGTAAGAGTAATTTACTCATACATTATGTATGAGATTCATACATAATCCAGTCATCCAAAATGATTTACTGTGTAGCTCCAAAGGCTGGAGTGATGTAAGCAATGAATATCTTTGACGGCATATTTTGGGTTTGTATAGAAATATCCTTTCTTTCTTATTTCCTGTGCTGAAGGCAAAAATCCACTCATACAGTAGGTAACATTTCATATTTTCATGTAGCGAAAAGGGAAACTGCAGGTTTTCATTTCTAAGTAAAGATGATAGGAGGCGATTTCATAAAGAGTTCCTCCTCTCTGGCTGATGGTGTGTTAATCAGTAAAATCACCTGATGTCGTTTCTGGTAGAAATGAAAAACTGCAGTCCCTTGTGGCACCAGGGTCTCTTACACAGAGAATATGATAATTATGAACAAGTAACTGCTTCAACAAGGTAAATGTTGCTGTCAGTAATACACCCATATATTGGTGCACATCTTTCTCACATTTTCTTTCTCTTATCTGTGACAGTATCCCTTGTGTGTGTGTGTGTGTGTGTGTGTGTGTGTGTGTGTGTGTGTGTGTGTGTGTGTGTGTGTGTGTGTATGTGTATGTGTATGTGTATGTGTATGTGTATGTGTATGTGTATGTGTATGTGTATGTGTATGTGTGTGTGTGTGTGTGTGTGTGTGTGTGTGTGTGTGTGTGTGTGTGTGTGTGTGTGTGTGTGTGTGTCTGTGTATGTGTATGTGTATGTGTGTAGTGAACTGTCTTTGTCTCGATTTCCCTGCTCATTATCGAAGCGGGTTCAAGGAGATGGGTGCTCATTTGCATAGACAGCCCTGAGGCTGGGGGCCCTGTGTGTAGCAGCCAGGTGATTCATACCAGCTCCTACAGTCTTATTTTGCAGAAGATTAGATTAAAACCAATCAATCAGCTCAGATCACCCTGACCCAGAGGAAAATGAGTCAGGTGACTGCTGTTAGAGCATCCAACATGCTATTTGCCCTCTCTGAATAACCCAGAATAGGCTTTTTTGTTGCACAACCATGGCAACATTGCAACTTGGACATTCACTGAAATTTAGAGACTACAGATTTATGACTTTCTGAGAATGTTCACACAGCAAGCAGCATGCCATTGTGAACATAAAAAATCAAATAAAGGGAGTTTCATTGTACACTATAAATGATGTGATCTATCTATTTATATGTCAACGTGGGGCAGGAAGTGTACAAAAACACAAGAGAGCCCAAACAAAGAAAAGTGTAACACAAAAGTACTATTCAGTATAAAAAAGAGATTTATGCAAATGATTCCTCGTGGAAAGGAAACGTTGAGGTTTTTCACTCAGCAAATAAGACTACAGAAAACACAGTATCTGTAAAAGAATGCAGGCATTTTGAGAAACTGCTCCTCCTCAGGTCAGAACTAGAGCCATGAGAGTATAAAAAGAAGAATTTAACTTGAAGCCTTTCTTATACTGGAGATGGCATTACATTTGCTATTCTTAAAAACAAAGTTTGTAGAATAAGAATAACTTTGGTTAAAAGCAGGATTTGTTGCTGCCAGGCTTTGTCCACATTATATGTTTATTTTTATTGAGATCTGAACAAGGAGTCATGGAAGTGTCTTTAAGGCTGCACTTACTACACACTGATGGTTAACAGTTATAATGTTTGCCATTTTCATCACTTCAGTTTTGTGTGTAAGCATGCTAACATTTGCTAATCAGCATTACAACACAAAGTACAGCTGTGAATCATGAAGATGGCATCAGTTTACAGGTATGTCATAAATAAAAGTAGTTTGCTAATTTAAATTTTGACCCGTTGATGTTACTAGATGAGGAAGTAAAGTGGTTCAACTAATTTTAAGACAGACATAAATGTCTGAACTAAACGTTATGGAAGTATGTTAAATAGTTAGGATAGGATAGGAATAGGATATTTTCGAAGAATCGTGTGAACTGTGAATCTTTTTGACTTTTATGGACTTGGCAGTGTTTAACTTTAATCTGTTGTCAAGCCATTTGGCCAACTATTCCAGTACAGTGTCTCATACTAAAACATTCATCTGTCACTTTGCGACCAATCATAGCTGTGACCTGACACCCAGGCCCTCCCAGCTGTACTCTGATGGCCCATTGGAGAGTGCCCTTCTCTGCACTTCTTTAAGAACTATATAAAAGCATAAAGCAAAATTATGCAAGGCTAATGTCCTCTTTAGAGAAAATATGGTATAATATTTATAAACCCTCCACTTTCTACATACCACTGGAGAGTGCAAATTTAGACACATAGATGTGGATGGTAATGCAATTTTAATGGACTCACATGGGAGGGCATATATATTTATATTAACTGTTATGTCAGCAAATTGAAGACATTTTGAAGCTACAGATCTGTGATAATCTCTGCTTGTCTTGAGATATTTTAGCTATTTAAGTGCATCACAGTTATTGACCCTGTCAATATTTTCTTTTCAAATTTTTAGCAGCAGTTGTAAAAAGATCTGTCGCTGTGCAGTCAGTAGATATGTCATGGCTCTTGGGTCCTATGCATGTAAGAGCTGTGGAGAGCAGGGATCTAACAGGAAATGTTGTCATGCATTTGAATAGTTTTGAAGCTGAACAAATCAATTAAATAAATAAGACAAATTACAAATAAATGTAAAACGTTCACTGCACATTTGCCAATACAGTTTGACATACAATACATTTCCAATGCTAGAGACCATGTGGTCTTATTCAGAGTGAAACTGTTTTGTCTTTTCATGTTTGCCAGATTCCCCTCAAACATTTGGGCCTACAAACAGAATATGGATGGTGGGGGTGGTGGTGGCAGCATTTGCCATTTTTAAATGCAAAAGACTACAAGCCTTTTAAAGAGTAGTCATGTCACAGTAGGAAAAGCACAGGTGAAAATATTAAAATTGATAATAGCTGAATTCTATGTAGCTGCTTCATTTTCAGGGTCCAGAGGCATTGTTCATGTTATTAGTAACCTGTGCTTTTTCTACTATAACAAGTGAAAATATCCACTGTAAAAAAAAAAAAAAAAAAGCCTGTTTGGGAATTATCATAAAGATGAATACACATAATTCTGTAATCATGAATGTGTGAAAATGCGGCAGTGGATCAAGCTGAATAGCAGGATCTTTCATGTTCATACTGCCATGAATTTCTACCTAAATGTTCAGGCTGGTTTGTTTTTTCTCATAGCTGAGAGGTATACTTCTCTCTCTTTTCACTCCCAGCAGGATGTAATGGCCTTCTTAATTAGAGGACATTCTTCAAATGTTTTGAAGTTGTGTTGTGCAAACATTTCTTCCGGTTTTTGATTGCATCTCTGTACAGAACAACTCTTTGACTTATGTTATGCTGTAAATCTAACTTTCCACTTTATCTCTCATATTAACAGGAGAGGAAGCTTTGTGCATTCCCAACCATTGAGATCTGTAGCACAGATGTCATCAAGTATATGGTTCCACTATCTCGCCAGACGGACTTCTTTGTTCCAGAGATGAAGGAAGAGGTCAAAACAGATGTGAAAGAAGAGGATTCTGATGAAGACAGAGGGACCGACATTACAGGTAATTTGCTATTACTGTTGAGCCCCCATCTCAAATTAATTGACAGTGTCAGCCAAAAAGCTTTCCTGTTCCAGGTAATTCACAATATGAAGGAAGTGTTCATTTGTTTCCCTGAAGAAGAAAAAAAGCAGATTTGTCACATGACAGTTGATTTCTGTAGTATTATGTTATGTCTAATTGCAGTCTAATGAAGTGTGCTGATAGAAACACACAGGTTTCTGCTCTGTTGAGATTATAGCTTGTGTCAGGAGAAAGAGGGAAAAATGTGGCAAAAGTTATTTTGCAGTGCACTGATACTCTTCCTGCCCTTGATCACGGAGGACGTGTGATATATGAGAGGCTGTAATTGTTCTGTCACTCCAAGTGTGTGTCATCAAGCTCAATGTCCTTTCAGCTGCTATTACTCTTTCAAACTTGCTGAACCTGTAGGTCCATGGCAGTATTGACTTTGTCATTGTACAAATCACTAGAGAAAGAAAATAGTGTCGGGGTTGATGGGACAGAGTGGGTAGTAGTGGGCTGATTTACATCAGGTGCTGTCCACACTGAGCTTGGATCATGTGACACCCTTGTAAACACAGCTTAAAGGTAGAAGACATATTAGGAAGAGGGTCCTACATGATCTCATGGATTTAGGGATATTTAGATTGGGATTGTCTTTGAAGTAGAGAGTCATTATCTTAGACAGTTAGAGATCGTTTTTCTGACGGCTGAACTGTCAGCATCACCAGACAGAGACAAAGTCTTAATTTGCTCTGCTTCTCTAACAAATTAGAACGTTAATAGGGAAGACCTACAGTTCTATAAAAAAAATAACAGTCAGGTAATTCAGACAAAATTAAATTGATCTTGCAGGTATTATAATCACGGCATTTTGTATTTGTGTCTTCATTCCTTACTGCACACAAGCACACACACATCTCCAGTTTTGCTGGGGTTTTTTTGTGTTTTAATCATTATATCATCCCCCGCAGAAATATGTTTTGAAATTGAGTCTGTACCATCTGAAATAGTTTTAAACTAAAATATAATTATGGAGCAGTCATTTGAATAAATACAAAACTTTTTGTTGAACCAATTTTGAGCATTGCCACAAAGCATTAGGCAAGGTGGAGCTACTGTACAAGCAACCATGATCGATAGTGTTCGAATGGGTTGATCAGCAACATATTACAGAAAATACATGTTTATAAGATCAATTATGCAGGAAAACAGTAACAACAGTAACTGCTTGGAGATTGTTACAGGTGCTACATCTAAGAATTGTCCCAGTCTGTTCCTGTCTCATAATACCACTTTGTACCTCAGGAGGCGAGAACGAGTCATTGTAGCATCCAGTCTGCCCTCAGTCTAACATGAGAGGATGAAGAACCCTACTGGTGAATCTGTGCTAAGGCATCATCAAGATATCAAAATGCTCCAAAGATGCTACAGAGCCAGCAGTAAATTACCAAATACCTGCACAGATCAATTCATCAGATCATGTTCTTCCCAATATGACGACAGACAATGACTGGCCGATCATGTCAGGAATCAGGCTGCTAGTGGCTGAGATGACCGACTGGTCTCACCTGGCCAGCGGCTCCTCACACCCACGAAAGTATTGGAGCAAATTTCCAACAGGTGTTACTATGATTAACTAACCACATTTTGCGAATCTGTTATTTTCTCATCTGAAAAAATATTCAAACTTGATGACGTGACATGATAATGGTCCTAGACTGAAAATTACAACAGCTTTTAGCCTAGCATTTCTACCCCTTTCTCACTACTCCTCCATTAACTCATATATAATTTATCACAAGGAGATGGCAGGTGTGATTTTTTTATTGTCATTTCTCACCACTCACATACACTTAAATGTAATTTTTCCTCTGAATCCAACCCATCTAGCATCAGGAGTATTAATCCTAACATAAAAGACTTATGGTGGATACACAAGAATGTTTTGTTTTTGTGCTACACATATCTACATGTATGTCTAAATGAGTTTGAATTTGTATTGTTATATTACATGTGTTTTAGGACTCAGGAGCCATTGCCAGAAATAAGAGTGTGTGTGTGTGTGTGTGTGTGTGTGTGTGTGTGTGTGTGTGTGTGTGTGTGTGTGTGTGTGTGTGTGTGTGTGTGTGTGTGTGTGTGTGTGTGTGTGTGTGTGTGTGTGTGTGTGTGTGTGTGTGTGTGTGTGTGTGTGTGTGTGTGTGTGTGTGTGTGTGTGTGTGTGTGTGTTCTATCCCAGACACAGCTAAGCTTTCTTAATGAGAGCCCAATCAATCAGTAAAGCTAAGCTTAGTCTGACAAGCCAGCTGTGGAAATCCTACTCTGGCTGCACCTGGGAGATTGCCTTCGACTTTTCATTCTTCAGCTCCACTGTCCACATTAAAAACCGTCTTGGCCTTAAACTCTGACTGTGCCCAAACATTTGTCCGGCTTCCACCATCACAGCAAACTGTGAATAGTAAGCACTCCAACAAAGTGGAAACACTTTTATGATAATCTGGTCATCACAGTCAGTGTTTGTGTAGCAAGAAGCTTGTTAATCTTTTGAGGACACAAACCAGCATCTGTGTAAAAAAGGCCAGTGGGCTTCATTGTTATACCATTTACAGTAATAATAAATATTCCCTTCATCACAGGGGACTTATTGGACCCAACTATGGTATATATACCTTGCAAATGTATTTCTATTTCACATTTGTTTATTTGATTCTAATCACTATAAAATAATTAGGAAATAACACTCAATAAAAGTTTGTGATGAATTTAGGAGGTATTACCATCAGAAGTGGGTGGTGTTATTAAGTGTTAAATGTGGTGCAACTAAAAGGTTGTGACATTGTTAGATGAACACAAACTCATAGATATCTACAAATGTCAGCTGTGCAGTAGATTGAGGCCATTGCACAATTAAAGCTTATTTTTATTAAATGTATTCCTTATATTATATTTCAATGTTTACTTTGATGCCTTGCACATTGGAGCAATTCAACAAACATGTTCCACTCGAACTTCCCATATTAGGAATCAGTCATTAAACACAATACATGTGCATTTTTTATGAGGAGCGTCCTAAACTGCTCCTTCCTCTCAACTCTCATTTGTAAACATAACAATCACTTTTTAACTTGAGTTTATACGACTCCTATCACACTTTTCCTCGCCATCCACTCTGATTTTTCTAACTCTCAGCATGCCTCAGCCTTGTCTGTGTGTAATTACCTCCTTAAAAATCCTCTCCTCTGTTTCAAACAGTTTGAAGAACAAGACCTTGATTCTCTGCTAATAATCCCAATGGGCCCAATTTAGCAACTAATTTAGGCACATGTTATCTAAAAGACTTTCAGAGGCAAAGCTGGCTTCAACTAGGGTACCAATTTCAGTGCTTTCTTGCAATAGTAGAGGGGGTTGAAAGTTATCCAGTATATTGAGGCTCTTCCTTGGGGGGCTGTCCACCCAATTACCCTAAATAGACCCATTATTTCCCATAAAATTCCTGGTATTGTAAAACTAATCTCTCTGGAGAAGTGCTTTTACTGAAACATGCAAATGAAATATAAATCCCTGCCATGAACCCCACTTATATTGATCCTAAAGCAAGATCCCTGTGTCAAATCCCATTCACACTGATCCTGCTCCAATGACAATGTTCCCAGTGGTTTTGTTTGGACCTGTTACCTAATCAACAGGATGTTTTTCAGCCAATGAAAAGAAATTATAAATAACCTAAATGGACTTCCCATATATGATGATCTCCACTGCAGACAGGATCAGATCTGCTCGGATGTGATAATTAGATTGCTGAGTGATTTTGAGATGTGAATGAATGGAAAGGGAAGACTGACCTTATCAAGGAGCTCAGAGACTCCCTGTTTATTATATTTTGGTCATTGATGACACATTTAGTGCAAACACACTTTGATGTGTGGATGAGATTTGTTTGGAGTGTGAAAGCAGCAGGAAAATGGCTTGGACAATAGTGTGTTAGTGTCCTATGGGATAGTTAAGTCAAATCAAGTCAGATTTTATTTGTGAAACACATTTTATATTGAAGCCATTCATTTTTACTTTTGCAAAAGCAGGAGTGTAGAGACAAATACTAAAAAAAAACATAACACAATCTTCATTAAGAAAGACTTTACCCATAATTAAAGTCTGCACCAGAAAGGTCTTTGGAGAGCAAATTTTGGCAGAAGATGAGGTATTCATCTTGATCATAACTTCAACAGGTGTTGAAAAACAAAAGGTTATGAATATATAATCCTTTTTAATGAATTCAACTCACGTATACTTTTCTTCCACCTTTGAAGTCTCTTCTGAAGACCAACTGTAAAAAGCTCATTGACTGAGTAAGACTTGTTGTGTAGGGAGGAGATGTGATGTGCTTCTTACATTCTGTCCTGATGCCTATTGACATTTTTTTAGTTACGCTAAGTAACAAATGTCTCACATATTTTATTTGTCTCTCATAGTATAGTTTAGTTTAGTTTGCTTCTATCTTTGACCCATGTGCATTCAGTGCTTTAATAGTTGGACAGAATTTCACTCAACCTTCCAGTAAGATTTTCATAATGTTTGTTTTTCCTGCAGTTACTGTGTTTCAGAGCACAAATGTGTGCAAAAAACACATTAGCACTGGATTCAAGCACACTGCAGCTAACACACAAACACCTTCTGTAAGAATAACATTAGTTAGGGATAATGAATGGCTATTTGGTCACAGAGAATCATAGATCAAAGGCCAATTAGAATCAGATTTAGTCTGAAAGCATTAGCAGGCAGATCATGTGGGTGAGGAAATCTCCATCAATTAAGCTAATGGACGTTCTTTATGATGATTTCAGATATGTAATATGTGCTGCAGACAGCAGCATGAACATACCCTCCCTGTGAAGCTACAATTTGCTCTGAAGTACCACAGCACAGGAAAATTAAATGTGAATAATGTTGGGGGGGCTTTTTCTTCTACATACTTATTTTTGTTACAAAATATCAAATTCGGTTTTATTTATATTGAGAAATGTGTTCATCTAAACCCTTTAGAAAATAGCTTTTCTTTTGCTTCTCTAATCAGTGTACTAAAATTTTCAATTGAAAAAATAATACTTGTGTTATCAGCAAATAAAAGAGGCAGGACATTTTTGCAGACCCTAGGTGGGTCATTCATATAAATAAAAAAACAAGACAGGTTCAAGGATGGAGCCCTGAGGTACTCTACAAAGTAACCTAGCTCTATTTGAATTATGCCTTTTAATAGATAGATACTGTTCTGTCTTTTATATAATCAAGCAGTCATTTTAGACATTTTAAACAATATCATGAAAGCTATATTTATTTTTTTTATAATTTTGCAATAAGGATGTTGCGATTGACAGTATCAAAGGCCTTTGACAAATCTGAAAATGTGTCTAAGGAAGTTGTAGTAGAAGAAGTTGCCTAAGGCATAGAGATTTTGTGAACAAAATGCAGAAGAGCCATTTCTGTTGAACTTCTTTTCTGAAAACCATATGTTTATTGTATCCTTGAATATAGTAGTCTCAATAACTTTAGAAAAACAGGGTAAAACAGATAGTAAGACAATAGTAAAGGTGGATTTGAACAGTGGTATGATTTAAGCTACTTTAAGACCACTTTGTACAATGGCTGTTTTGATGGATAAAATTAAAACATGGTTGAGGTCAATGATGGAGAAAAGTACCTTCTTTACCTTCTAAACAATAAAAGACTTCTATGCCCTGCAGAGAAGTCTTTT
This sequence comes from Scomber scombrus, assembly GCF_963691925.1. NCBI lineage: Eukaryota > Metazoa > Chordata > Actinopteri > Scombriformes > Scombridae > Scomber > Scomber scombrus. The sequence goes on from NC_084972.1 coordinate 16,997,902, forward strand.
ATTTTCTAGTATAATGTCCTGCATTTCTTTAGAGGTAGAAGGAATGTGGTTTAAAAAATATTTTTTAGCAAAGGATGGACCAATATTAACAAAAACATTTGACACCATTTGTTATATCAATAGGATTAGTGACATTTCTGACACTACTAGATAATTGAGGTGAAATACTGTGGTCTTCTTGTTTAACAATTCAGTATTAAATGGAGTGGGGCTTATAATACATTTTTATAAACTTTATTATTATAACAGAGGATCTCTGTACAACTGGAATGATCCAGGGCTTAGAGGTTTTAGGCTTACATGTTTTGTTAATTTGAACAAGTGGAAAGCACTTGTCAAATACAGAAGTGAATACATTCATGAATGTGAGATAAGCCAATTCAACATCATGATTACTGAGCGGCTTCTCCCATGAAACCTCCCCCATCAAGGTTTTAAACAAGCCCTTATTTTTCTTAGTAAACGTACAATATTTCATCCTCACATTATGTTTTTCTTGTGGACTACGTTTGGAAATATTGGGAAATTATCAGAAATGTCAGTTAACAATAATCCCGATCTGATTATATGCTCAAAATAATTTGTAAGTATAGTGTCAATCAAAGTTGCAGATATTATATTTGTTATCATAGTTGCTTTTTAGATGAGGGTCTATAAGCAAGTTGCACAAAAAATATTCAGGATAAATTAAACTCACTTTCGAGGAGGTCAATGTTAAAGTCTCCAAGAGGAATGCCTTCAAGATACCAACATCAGTATCAGATGGTCAATAAATGCAATAAATTATAGGAGCGCCCTCGAGTGGTTACAGCGCAATGCTAGTAATCGTAGACTGGTATTGTACAAAGCTTAATCACACAGCCTCTTTTATTTGTGTCTTCTTCCCATGTTGCTGCAGGTGCAGACTCCCACAGTGATGTGAGCTCAGTGAGTGGCGGCGCACCCTGGGACAGCAGAGAGACATCCCTGGCTGCTTCCACAGCCGCTTCCCTGGCCTCCTCCCTGCCACTGAGGGACATAATGGATGCAAACGAAGACACTAAGCACAGGGACCACAGCGACAGAGGCTCAAATGAGTCTATGGGCAGCGGCTCTTCCTTTGAAGAGCTTGACATGGATCAGGAGGAGCAGGAGCAGGCAGAGGGTGGAGAGAGGGAGGAGAAGGAAGATGGAGAAGAGGAGGAGGTCCCTGAGCGTGAAGATGGAGCAAAAGAAGCAGTTGAACTGGTGGCTGAGAAGAAGGAGCCCTCAGGGGATGGAGAGGAGTAGGGAGGATGCTTGAGAGATAAGGGATGTAGCCATGTAACACTGGCATACTAGAGAGTTTCTCTTTATTGCTGTTGCTGGTTATCTGTCATGTAATCTTGTTGGTGGATGTTAAGCTGTTCATGCCATGACCAACATGCCATATTTCTACGCCTTCTAGTTCTCTTTTTGAAGCCTGTACTTTTTGTTATACTTTAATCTCAGTTTTTAAAAATAAATCCTGATCCTATATTTAAACTATATCAGGATGGAACAAGCGAAGACCCTATAGGGTAAAGTCTTATTGAGTAAAGCTAATTTTCTCTGTTCATGGTGGGCTGCAAATGAGAGTCAAGATTTGTTTAATTCCCTATTTCATTTCAAACTGTAATCTTGTTTGACTCACCACCATTCATGTTCAGATTATGCATCTGTTTAAGATTAACATCAATGGACAAACACTGACACCAGCAGCCCTTGATCTTCATACAGAGTATTTTTGCCCATGTGCAACAGTTGATATTGTTCCTCACTTACATTGTGTTTGTGTGTATTTCCTGACTTTGATGTCTTGATATAAAGTAATAGTTGGGTGAAAATGTGCAGGAGCTAATGTTACAGAAATGTTGATGGACCTAAATTGTTGTTTTATTCATTTTACCAAGATGAATGATATCTATCAAACAAGGGGAATTCTGAAATCCAAGCAGAGAAAAAAACCTGCATCAACACCAGGGAAGATTTAACTAACACCGCCCAAGCCTCAAAGTCACCATGACAAGGATTTATGATGCAATTCAAAGATGTTAACTTTTCCCCCCTTGGATACTGTACAGAACATTTTTTGTCAGTCTTTGCTCAGATAATTGCTTTAGTTTTAACACAATGTTCTCTTTCTATTGTTGTGTTTATCATGTTGTAGCCAAAGTTAACTTACTTCCAGAGACTAGTTGTGACATGTTTGTAGGTTGTTGTTAGTGCTGTGACACATTGGAATTATGTACAGCACATTGCCATGATTGTGTCTTTCTGTCTGTAATAAAGTTTTTAAATGAAAAGTGGAGTGAGTTGTTGCACTAACAAAATTATCATAATCATTATTCTATAAGGATGTCTGTTAACAACAAGCTCAATTTTAAGTTTTAATCACACAGAGCCACATTATTACTGCTCTACTCTAAGGATATTTAAAAAAAAAAAAAAAAAAAAAAATTGTCCGTCTCCCATCAGAAACTGACAGATGTAACACTGTGTGGGTGACAGTGGGACACATTGTTGTCCAAATGTTACTGATGAGGCTGTAAGCTTCTAATTACTTTAACTTAATACCAGCTTTCAAGATTTCACATTGTAATAATGACCAGTGCCACCGCTTCTTTTGGAAAAGTACAGACGTGGAATTCAAAAACCTGGATAAAAGAAAGAAGAAAACGTTCAGGGAAGAGCCAATAAGAGCAAAATTGATTTTTTTTTTTTTTAGTGCAAGTCCAGAAAATTAAACACAGCTTTGTTAGGCATGGGTGTTCTTGAGGTAGTAAATTCCCCTGGCAAGCTGAAAATGTTTAATTAATATGCACATAATACTACAGATGGGAAGCATAAACACAATCTTATTCTATTCAAATTAACCTTGACAGGAGCTGCATTGATCAGGTCAGTGTTTGATTGAGGCGTATGGCATTTGTGTCACAATATATTTAATCAGCTATGTGTACAGAGAGGAGGAAGAATAAGTTCAAGCAGACCATTGATATTTGATGGACGTGTGTTCTTTAGCCAATGATTCTTAATGAGCATCATGACCTATAAGTATACATGTTTTCTTACCAATTTAACACCACAGGAGTCATGGTAGAACACCTAACACTCTCCTCTTCTGGTCTGGTGTTTGGCTTGTTATAGAAAAACATGATACTATGTGATGCTTCTGTGCAGAGCATCGTCGAATGATTTGTATGAAAATTGTGTCTGATCATTTGTCGTATGGCATTGTCAATAAATCAAGGTGAACACCTATGGGAGAATTTGGGCCCACATGTTAGACAGCACACTCTCCACTAACATCATCAACACATCAAATGGTGGGATATCTTTTGGAAGAATCCTTTCCATTCCTCCAGTAGTTTCAGAGAAGTTTGGAATATCCATTACAAGTAGCATTGGACCTGTTCTCACAGCTTGTGGTGAGGGAATGCCTTATTAAGACACTTTAATTTGTCCTCTATTTGTAAAGTCTTGCATGTTACATTATAATACAGCACAATATTAGTACAATATAGAAGATAACATCATATCCTATGTTGTCCATCTAAGAACAATTAACAGGAACATCTACCAACATATCTCCCTAGTTGTTCATTAATGGGAGAAATGACTGCTTTAGACAGCTTTAAAATATTCCATCTGATGGTCTGTGGGTAACATTTTGTTTTCTGATTACACCCTGAGATTGGTAGCTTGTGTCTACAGAGGTGTGATCAGTCTGCAGGGACAGATGCCCTCACCACATGTCTGTTGCACTTGCACTTTTAATCCTGGCACGCCGACCTTTGTCCAAAGGCAAAAAATGAAAATCAGTCTGGAAGAGACTGCGATGACACACTGGGTCAACAACTGATTTAATTAACTGTGAAACCCACTGGGGTGTCATGCAGCTTTGAGGGTGCGGAGATTATTGCCTTCCCGTGATGTTAATTATTAATCTCATTAAATTGAAAGTGGAGGAAGAGAGGGAGATGTCTCAACATACAAATTTAGATGCCGACCATTGCGTGTCTGAAGCTGCTTTTGGCAGGAGGGAGAAAAGGGTCGCAGCACATCCCTCTGAAAGGCACATCACCTGCGCGCATTAGTGCCATCTGGGACTGACCTCACACTCTCCCGCGCCGTGTCACAACTTGTTTGCGGATCCCAAATAGAAATTTAGACCACTGACGATAAGAAGTCTCGAAGGAACCGTTATTTTTGATATACTCCCCTCCTGACCAAACAAATAGGGGGGCGACTCTCAAAGCTTTTCCCCATTGCGATTCAAATGCAACCCAACATCTTTCAAAGCGGCTGAAAGATATCATTTAGTCGTTTCTACAAGACTGTGAATTACATAATGCTCATTTAACACACGGTTGCGATGAGGCAGACTATCTCCAGGACTGTTCTTGCGTGGAGAAACTGCGCTTATGTTTACGGTTCAAGTGTCCAAACCTTCTGAGAGTTCAGGCTCTTCCAGCTTGGTGCGCTCATCTGCAGCAAGCGCGTTTGCGAGCTGATATTTTTTAGAAAAAACATTTTTAGTTCAGATTTTTTAGGTAGCGCTACTCGAGTAACAGGTACAATTTAAAGTTGATGTCTTATCAGATTTCTTGCACTCTAAAGCAGACTCATAAACGTCCCTTTTTGCTAGATTGGTCTTCTTTTATGTTTCTCTTCCACACTTGATGCTCGACAGAGTGAAGCGTATTTTTCTCATCGAGACTATGACGTACTCGTCTGTGGCTTCGTTTTTGTAGTATCCTCTGCGTGTGTATGATTGTTGACTTTTTTGAACAGCAGACAGCAGGAGTCCAGTGGCTCGGCGTGTGTTTGGGGCTTTTTTTCAGCACCACGGACAGCTCCTGGCGCGCCGCTCAACTGCAGTTCAAACTTCAGGCAGCGACGATCGCCTCCTCCATTCATTCATCCATCCAGCTCCACTGTAATTCACAGCGACGCTGGTTTTTCGGCTTAAAAACTCACACCGCTGCAAAGGATATGCGTTGTGTTAACACAGTCCATTCATCGCACGGCAGCGCTGGAAACTGAGGAACCCCGCACAGGTAAGAGATGCAGTGTAGGTTACGTTTGATTTTTTTTGTTTTTTGTCTTCTGTGCGTTGAATGCCTGAAGGTGCAATATTTCTGAACTTCTACAATCTGTTTTGCATAGACGCTAAACTAAAGTCAGTTCACTCAGGTTGGAATTTGTTGGCGAATTAAAAAATCTTTACTGTTTACATCCTAATGAGAATTGCCGTATTTATGACGTTTACAATGTAACACATCTATTATAAATAAGTGGAGAAATCAATAGGTGCGTCACTTTCTGGCAATAGTGTTATATTTCCATTATATTGTCAATGAAGGGCATTTTTTGCCTCCTTGTTATTCGCCAGTGGCTACAGCCATGTCTACTTGATGCACAAGCTTCCACATGTGCACGGCTGCTGATAAACTACTAAACAGGCGCTGCAGCACAAAACAACCGCCATATCTCCTCATCTAGCTCATTTGGATAGGCACTTTGATAAAAAGTGCGAAACATTGTCGAGGAAGGTCGATTAAAAAGTCAAAAACTTGAGAATTAGTTTGTGTGCCACAGGGTGTTGGAGAGGAAAAGGATGATCTCAACAAAGATGGTTCATGTTAATTTTCGTTTGGTTTCTATCTTCGGTAGGAATTTCCTACCTTCTCCGACCCCAGAATGCTCAGAAATGCGTTATCTATCATTAATGTCTTTCCCCTTTTAATCAAAATGAAGGTTTTAATAATCTGAGAATTTACAGACATCAGTGCAGATTAACATCATACTGTTGTAAATTAACATGAGAACATGGGGATACTATGGGGATATTCTGTGATGGAGTCTGTGTAATTCTTCCATTATCATATAATCAGGAGTTTATAATATATTTTTTAAACATGCAAAGAATATGAATGAATACCCCAAGGCACAAATATTTAGAGGCAGCTTGGTTAATACTGGACAAAGTCATTAAGGGGAGCAAAATGTACTGTGGATGCTTCCCTCAGTCCCAGGGGCATCTGTGCTGCATGTTCAGCACATAAAGACAACGCTCAGAATGCAGAGTAATCAGTTCAGTCAACACACAGACTTAAATAGAAACTATATTTTAATATATGTAAACTCTTCAGTTGATCGTTAGTGTGCCAGACACTGAATTTTGTTACATAAAGGAATGAGGCATATTCGTAAATCCCCCTCAAATAATCTGGAATGATGGCGAGCCCAGCAGTCACAGCTGAAGATGTTGATTACTGTAAATTATTCAGGTCCTGGCTGACTGAAGAAGATCATGCTCCACTGCCATAATCTGAATCCTGAAACAAAAAAAGGCGAAAAGGGGGTGGGAGGGTTGCGAGGCTGTCTGCCCTATGGTGCCTGCACAGCTATGCTTTATGTGTTTCAGTCTCTTTCACCTGTTACTTTTGACTTGACTCACATACAGTCTTACACGAGGATGGGGAACTTTAATTACTCTGGGTTTCCTGGACAGCCAGAGTCAGAGTTTTGGAACAAACTATGCAGTAACAGCTCCTAATCTGTATGAGAAACCATGCAGCAAAGCCTCTCTCTAAAATATGTTCATGTGCAAACACATAACCCAACTGCCTGATCTCTTCCTAGTACAGCTGCTCCCATTATTACAACTGTTTCTTTAAATAGCTGCTGCAGATAGCAGTAATCTACACACAGGCTGTCTATTACTCATATGTACATAAACATTAGTACTAACATTTGGATGTTTGCACACACTCTAACATCTAACAGAGCATGACTAAACTTTGTCCAGCCTGCTTGCTGCATCGTGGCTTTATATCAAGAGACATCTGCCTTGTTGACTCTTCGTCACTCAGACCTCTTTCAATATACCCGGGTTGTATCAGCTCCCAGCTATTAGTGATTAAACTCCGAGATGATGATGGGTCACTCAAGTCATCAAAAATGAAAGCTTAATAGCTTCCTCTTTTTTATGGTCATGGACTCAGACACACACATGCAGACACTCACGCATGCAGGTGAACTACATCGCTTGGATGTCTGCCAGTATCTAAACCCTGGTCTATACTGCACACCTGATGCCCATAACATTTGTTAAATTAAATATTTAAGTGTGTCTCTGCACTATTGTAAATGTATGTATTTAAATGCTTATTTGTATTCTGTGAGTTGATAATACATCTGCACCAGCGTTAATTGTGAGCATCTTCTGTGCAAGGTGACGGTTAAGTGACCCTGAAATAACAGAAAGCAGCCCTGGCCTTAATTTGAGATGCAGTTTCAGACAGAATGAGTGCAAATGTTTTTAAATGTGTACGTTTTAAGGAGGTAATTACATTCTCTGGTTCTGTTAGTATGACCACAAATTGAATTTCAACACAACTACATTACTGCAAAGTAAGCACTGATGATGCAGTCTTGATAAAATTGTGATTAAATAACACATCAAACTGAGAAAAGTAGCCTCGCTTTCGATAGATTTCTACTCAAGTAGAAAGATTTAAGCATTCATTTGCTCAAGTGAATGCACAGGGAAGCTTCGAATTAATTAATGATATGTGCATGACTCTACGATTAAAATTAACTGCTGCACTGAGCGGAAATGACCCACTCTTATTGTACTCATGTACATGTGAGAAGTTCCAAGGTGAGTATTCGGTCAGCTACGTCAATAATTTCAATCGGGAGTAATGATGAGTTTCCTTCTACTTAAAACTCTTTCTAAATATATAAATAAATAATTATTCAGTCATGGTACAGGGACTCATGTATGTGGCAGTGTAGAAACAGTTAATAAAAAATGTTCACAGCTGTGGATGAACCATGGATGTTTGGCTTGTGATGCTGTCATATCAAGCAATATCTTCTAACGACCCATATTTTGGCTTTAAGTTGTTAGCAGCTCAATAAGTGCTTTTCCCCACTCATTTTCCCACACCCATTGTTTCATTTTAAGAGTTTTTTTGGGACCCTGATGTCACAAGAAAGAATTGATAGCAAAATTAATGAAAAAAATAATCAAATTTAAAATGACGCAATTTATGAATAAGGTATAAAAATCCATTCTTCATTCCAATCTTGGCAATCAACTTGTAACCAGCATATTTCATCTCTTGACCCTTTTTTGGAGTCCTGATCCCCAGTTTGGAAGCATTCACATATTAAACCTCAAGCTCCTCATTTTCTTCCACATTCTTAGTTCATTCTTCAACTTCAGCTTCAGGTGTCGGATTGTTTATTTATGTTGTCAGATCACTGTTGATCAAATTGACTTAAACCTGACTATTGTCAATTTGATACTTACTTACTGGACTTAAAACTAAGACTACTTGCTTGTGAAAGTCTCTTAATCAAGTCAACAGCAACGTCAACGTTCCCAAATTTATTTGAGTAAAGTTAGATAGTGGAGTAAAAATCATAAAATGTCAGAGGAAAAATTAAACAGAGAAGGAAACACAGTTGCCTTCTGCAATAAAGTTTGAAATTCCATTGTGTAATTTTGCACGGTGGTGTTCCTCACCTCAAAAAATATCATGATACACTGTGAATAAAACTTTGATATTGCAGGCAAGAACAAAATTAAGAAAAATTGAAGCAGCTATCTAAAAACACTTCTTACTGCTTTGCAATATTGTTTTTTTAATTATATAAAAGTTGCTATTTTAAAACAGAGAAAAACTGAATGCTAGATCTCATATAATCAGATTCAAGATAATATAACTTTAATTCCCCCACAAATATTAATAATGAGTCAGAGAAAAGCACTTCTAATGATTTCCCCCCAAAAATGGTGTTGCTTTAAGATGCTTTCTTTTAAATGTGTGGTGGTGTGATGATGAATAATGCAAAGATACAATAAAAACCTCATGCAGCCCTCTGAAACAAAAGCACCATACATCCCTCACTGTGTTCAGACCAATCATAGGCCTAGCAGTAATGATCTCTGAGAGACAAAGAGAGAGGATGAATGTTTGATGAGGACGCAGGATGGGGCTCGTGGGAGGTGATGGGACTGGTGAACAGATGCAATGGATTTCCCCTTTACAGGTGGAGAGAGAGAGAGAGAGAGAGAGAGAGAGAGAGAGAGAGAGAGAGAGAGAGAGAGAGAGAGAGGAGGATATGGATGAGGGGGAGGTGCAGTACAGTCAGCAAGTTGTTTTTAAACTGAAGAATATAAGCATACGTATAGGTGGATTGTACTGTATTAAGATTAGGAACTGAACATGAGGTTCGCTTTCCACTTACTGAAAGTCTCAAATCGAAGTGGGCACAGTTGTGTGACTGTAAACCTTTACAGTGATGCAGTGGGCCTCTGTTCAAAAACACCTTCAAGTCACGTCAGCTGATCACTTATCAGCTGACTTAAATTTCCAGATCATTCTCTCTCCTTGATCGTTAGTTGTATGAAAAGGTCAGCGGTTTTTAGTTTTTGGAAGCAGTTCCTCATTTTGCCGATGTAACTTCAGTGGTTATCATTGATCCAGTCAATCTTCCTTGCAGCATTAATTGAAATGGCTTCACATTCAGCTGCTTCTAAATGATTCTCAAAGATAATCCATGTAGGATTGTCTGTAAATATCTTATCAGCCATCGATGTGTTCTGTAGATGAGGAGCAGTCATCTGTCTTTTGAAATCTAACAGTCGGACAATTAAGTAGGCTTGCTGTGAAATCAGATGAAACCTACAGCATCTCATCTCTGTAAGCATCCATAGGCCTATTTACTATACGATTGGAGTGAGTCATTATGAGTAACTCCACAGAGGTTCAATATGAAAAACCTGTAAATGATTTGATAATAGATAAAAATGCATTCCACGTTCAGAAAGAAACCAGCCTTTCACTGGCAAATTGCCAGTGAAAAACCTCTCAGACGCTGATTGGACTGTGTATGCAAGATGACGGAGAATCTCTGGAGGATACTGGAGAATCTCAAATAGCCTCAAAGAAGCTGCAAAAATGATACTACTACTCCTACTACTATTACTACTATTAATAATACTACTAATACAACTAATACTACTACTACCAGTTATCCACATTAGTCTAAGTGGAAATAACACCAACTCACAAAACATTATAAAACAGTCTTTTGAGTCATGTGTAAGTTGAATCCAATAACGTTTCTTCTTTGCACTCCCATGTATTTAGATGTAACTCTTCTACAATAAAAAAGTGCATCCAGGTGCGTAATCGCTGCAGGGGACATAGGGTTACATCCCCCCAGTATATGAAACATCGAAATTTGTCCCACCCAATAATAAAGTAATTAAGTCATTTACACGACTTAATGCTTCTGATTCCACCAGAAGCTGAGTTAAAGCTAATTTGTTCCCTTACTATTCAGTGTAAAACTGACTCCACAATACACTGGATGTGTATCAGTCACAGAAAACCTACTGTGTCTCAATTCTGTTCATTTCAACCAGCAGCAGTGAACAACAGCTGTGAGTACGATGCCAAAGCTTTGGACCTGTTCTGTAGGTTCAGAGGGCCACCACTGCTTCAGCCCGGAATGTTTCGAGCCAAATTTAGAATATTTCTGCTCCTCGTATTTTAATGTAACAGATTGACATTTAACATGGAGCAACATGTAATGTTGCTGCGCATAACCAGATGCATACAGGCCATGGATGTAATACAGGCAATCAAGTCAAATGTTCATGTATTTTGCTGATTTTACTTCTTGGGTATTCAGTATTAATGTGACTCAGCCACATCTGAAACATCTTAGATTAATGTTTTATAATAATGTTTTTCAGGTGTCACTGAATGTCTCTGGGATTTTGCAGAAACATCAATACTGAGCTCCATCAAAGCTGTCAGGACATTTTTATTTTAAGTAGCTAAAAGTCCAAGATAAGCCTAAAACCCCTTACACCCAATATCTGACTGAAGATTTCACCCTTGAGTGGATGAATTGGTCAGTTGATTGACAGAAAATTAACAGTTTTAAGGTGCATCATGCTTCTGCAAAGATACATATGAATACCTCTGCAAACCTAGGCTGAGATGGGAGATAGGTACTGATGAGTCAATCCAATTGGGAGAAGAAAAAAAATGTAAATGCAGTAATAAACTGTGGATATGTTGGGAACTAATGGGGATTGATATATGCACAGTACATTTCAGTGCACTATCAATATCTAGTAGCAAAACTGTTCATGAAACATGTCACCCAAAGGTCTGGCTCACTGGTGTGTTTTTAATCATTTTTGGACACCAATAGCGCTCCATGACACAGAGAAATAAGATGTTTCATGCTTTCATTACAACAATACTTAATAGTTTATTCATTGTTGAATTTATGTCTTTTCATGTGTCAACAACCAGGAAATACAGAATATTGTCAGCCTTATCCTTTATTAAATGTCAAGAAGTTGAATGAAATATCAAATATTTAATCATTTCATTTGTCACAGGTGCTTCCAAGATTTAAATGTAATACTTTACTTAATATTTCTTTAATCAGGCACAATCACTGAGATTAAGATCTCTTTGACCTGAAAAGCAAAGAACAGACAGAAACAACACAACTACACAATAAAAAAGGAATTATTATAAATATTCACAAGAATCATAAAAATAATCAGTTAATAAAGCTTTAAAATCTTTAAGAGGAATACAAGTCTTTATATTGACAGCAGTTTGCAGTTCATTTTATTTAAAAGGTGCATAAAACCTGAAACCAGCTCTGCCAACATTAGTGTGAACTTGAGGGATAGCTTAAGTAGTAAGTGGATCATGTACAGTAGTACTAGATTTACTCGGTAATATATGTGTATGTGTAAGTGTGTGAGCACTCTTGAGCCTTCTTTCATTAGCAGACCATCTTCAGTCTTCCCCCACCTAGGACCATCCTCTTTGTCAGCTGGAAATGTGATTTTAGGGAAGCCTGACTCCCATTACCTTTGCTTCCTCTTAGACAGCCTCCAAGTCATTCCACTGGGGATCTCCAACCTCCTCCTCCAGGCTCAGGGCTGCATACACAGTAGATGACCCCCACTCCTCAACACTTGCTATTGCCTGGGGGGATATTACCATATTAATGCTGCATTCCACTTCTGGGCCAAATGAGTGCCATAAAAAAGTCAGCCTGAATAGCATCTTTCTAAGACCCCACCCCTCTTTCCTCTTTTGCTGGTGCCCACACTGCCATCCATTTCTTGTTTCTTTCTTTTTTTCCTGCTCTCTCGCATCTGCTATCTTTTTCTGTATTCTTTTTCACCCCCCCCCCCCTCCATCCACTCCTACCATTCCTTCGCACAGTCTGGTTTGAAGTGTGTAAGAGGCTGGCAGGCTTTATGCTCTTGAATTAAAAAGGCAATCTGGTGAAGAGGGAAACAGAGATGGCTGCATAGGCGGAGCGAGGAAAAAATGAGAAGCATGGTTTTTCTTTGAAGATAACGTGTAGACAGAATCCTGGGTGGGAAATTACATCTAATGTGTAAATATTGCTCTTAGCACCTGCCATTTATACATACACAGAACATTTTGGAATTGTATATCACTGATCTAGTGTTTGAATTACAAACAAAGCAATACTCAACAGCCATCTAATTTTATGTCAAGAATCTTCATGGGTTTAAATTACACACACATACATAAAATATGTACATTTTAATACTTCTGAAGTGTGCGCTTATAACCACTCTAGCACGTGCTGGACAAAAGAATAGTTTGGGGATTCTTTTTAGGATTTTGTAACCTTTGGACAGGGCTACGCTAGCTCACCCCTGTTTCCAGTGTTTACGCTAAGCTATGCTAAGCTGCTTTCCCATAGTTACCATATAAACATTACAGTGGCTCCAATCTTCTCATCTAACCCTCAGCAAGAATTTGAATATGTGTATTTCCCACAATGCTGAAGTATTCCTCTAAACTTGATTTTGTGGATAAACCTTGATATATGAATTATTTTGGTCTAAAAGGCTTTAGTAGCATTCGTATGAAAATTGCAACATGAAAGGAAATGTGGAAGTTACCAACCTTTACTATATAACAACAACTTGTCTAAAAGTAGATTTACCAGGAGGAATGTGTATACTATCATAATAGGCTGGATGCTGAAGTGAGCAAAGACAGTGAAAGATAAAGAGAGTCCACTGGTGAGAAGGAGGCCTCCTGTGGGAATGCATGACCGAGGAGGAGACTGGCAATGTGTCAGCCAGAAATCCTTTTGTCACCATTCTCTCTTGAGGCTGTGTGCTTAAGTGCTTTACCAGTGTTATTGCCGACATTTTTTTTAAACTGCAGACTTCTATTTAAAATAAACACATTTAGTCAGCCTACAGCACTGACTTGTAGTTTCATTCGCCATTTGGGCATTTATGTCTCACACACTGCAGAGCTACAATACAGCCAAAATACACTCCCCAAGCATTAAAATGTTCTTGTTGTACACAATCGAATTTGCAGTTGCCTTTGCATGCGAGGAAAGTGGAGACTCGGCCCGTATGCGCAGGCTGTTGCGACAGACTTTCACTTGTTGACAAGCTGCTGTGGGAGCAAATGGAAAGTCTCACATCCACACACTTATTTTGTGCAAGCGAATAAGGACCTTTGAGTTTCACTAACAGTTCATCAAATGTAATGCAACATGTCACATCTTATATCTTATTAAAGCACTGCAGTGTTTGCCTCAGAAGCATCTCTAAGGCAATAATACTTAATCAAACAACTGCTGGACAACGAATAACTGGTGGATCAAAGACAAGATATAAAAGCAATATATAAATACATTAGTTATTTGAAAGAGAGATTTATTAAATGCACTTGTTTTATTTGGGATTCTTCAATGTTTAAAAGGCAGAACATGAAAAGCTCTGACAGAAGTCTGGGCAGTTTGGTCAGTTCTTTGTGCAGGCTTCCCAGTTCTCCCATAGGACCAAGCAGTATGCATGGTCAGACTGGCCCACTTGTCCTGGTCTGTCTTCCACTTCCTCTTCGCCCTCTTCATCTACTGGCAAGTTTCCATGGAAACAACAGGGAGAGAGAGATAGAGAGAGAGAGAGAGAGAGAGAGAGAGAGAGAGAGAGAGAGAGAGAGAGAGAGAGAGAGAGAGAGAGAGAGAGAGAGAGAGAGAGAAACAAAGAAAAAAAAAACAAATGTGGTCTACAGTCTGACTCCTTTTGAGAGCTTTGTGTTGTTTTAATAGGTAAGTTAGTATTTTGAAACAGAAAGGAAAGAAATTATGAGTATGAGTTCTTGGTTTTTATGATATTACTTCAATACAGTTAATTACTTCTTGACAGCCTATTTGACTTTCTGAGACAATGGATATGAGACAGATCATTGTAGCTCAATAATTTACTCCGATAAACTTCTTCCACACTCAACACTCTGCTTAATTAGGCCTCTGGGATTTGAGGGGACTGACACCAGCACTGAACAATAACCCCCCATCCCTTCTGTTGCCAATCCATACATGAACTGGATCAGTTTTAACTCCCCACATGGAAGTGTCATAGTAAATCTAGTTTTGTGCTGTGTTTCAGCACAGTACTGATGCCAGATTGATGACAGATTTTAGTCACCTCAGTATCCAGTTTTCTTCTTTTTTTTACTGATCTGTAATGGTACCATTTCAGACTAAGGACTTCTTACTGTGTTAAAAGGAAAACACATCAAGTACCGTTCAGGATTTTAATAATTTAAGAAAACAGCTGAACCACACTGAGTTCAATGTGTGTGTAAAGGAACATTTTGGTACTTATTCACTTTCTTGCTGAGAGTTGGATGAGAAGATCACAATCATTCTTATATGGTTACATTATGCTAAAGCCAGCATACAGTTAGTTTAGCTTAAGAAGTCACCCGGCAAACAAACAGTCCCTTACATAACCCACAAAATTATTGTTGCTGGTAAGCATATTTTGTTACCTTTGGACGTCTGGCGAGCTGTTCCCTGTATTTCCCTGTATATATAAGTTGAGCTGACTGCTGTAGCTTTGAGTGGGATCAATCAAAGACAACAACAAAGCAAATAAGCATATTTCCCTAAATGGCGAACTGTTCCTTTTACGAAATGCCAGTAGTGCAAAATAGGGCCACTATAGTATAATATTTATCTTGCACTCATTTTTTCCCTTTTCTTGAAATCAATTTTGCAGCTGATGCTACCCTCTTACCTCGCATATCAATTGTGTGTTATTTTTTTGTATAAATGAACACATATAATGCAGACATCCCAACTCTCATATTGATAGCGGCTCCCTGACGCCCGAAAATGAGATACAATCTCTGGCACCCACCCGGACCGACACCGATTGCGAACCCCCCCCAAAAGAGTTTTTGCAGGTTGGGATGTCTGTATAACGCTTTTATAATTCACAAACAGAACTTAACTCTAACATTAAAGTTGCAGTTTTTAAAACTTAAACCTCAAATGGCCTATTTGTCTCATGATGAGTCACATTTTTCTTACTAATATGTTTTTTAGAAGGGTGTAACAAATGCTCACATTATTTTGGGGTCACTTTGTACCACATTACAGACTGCTGAACAAATGAATACGTTTATACACTTTAACTCTTGATAAAAATCAAATCTGTTGGCAAACAAATGAATTTGTATGATTGAAATAGATTTCAGTACTTCATCTCCTTTTCTTGCGTGTGGGTTTTGCATTTGTTGTGCATAAATTGTGTTGTTTTTTTCATTAGACTGTGTGAGTGGTTAATGTGATTTTACAAAATGCTCCCTAGGGACATGAACATTTGTTATCTCTGTAGACTTGTACAGAGGCATGTGCATATGTGACTATACAAGAGATATACAATCATCTACCAAAAAAGGAAATAACTTTAGGTGAGATAGGAGAAAAAGAGTTTCAAAATATAAAACTCTGATGCTTTAAACGGAGCAATCATCTTACAATGAGGTGATGTGCTACTTGAAAACATGAGAAAACCATTTAGAGGATGTTTGTGTTGCTCTCAGTGAGCTCTGCTCTAACGGTGAACTCTGTTTTCAAGCTATCACTTTATTGGTTGAGTATATCCAGAATGTATAGAGTAGACCTATTGTAATGTTCCTTCTGCATAGCAAAAATGATGCTTATTGGTCACTTCGTGTGCCTTCTGATCATCTATGTAAAACAAAATAAAAGTCTTGGCAATGTAGACTCTTGTTGATGAATTTACTATAGCCGAACAAATGAATGGTATTTTTTTCTGTCTTTCTTATCAAATCCATCATCAATAAATAATATTTACTCACTCGTTTTTCACTTGTTGTGCAGAGTCAGTCCCTGGCAGACACAGTGTGTGTGAGACAAAGGAATCATTGTACTGCAGGTCAAAGGCTGTGAATGAATTTCTTTCTGTTTGATCTGCAGGCTGTAATCTACGAAATCTCTGAAGAAGAGACAGACAAGGAAGATGGCACTGATGCTGTAAATGGCCTCTGTCAGAATAAAAACACTGGTGCTTTGAGATCTGGTGCTGCTGCGCCTCACTGTTCTTTTCTTCAGTGATCTTCAGTCATCAAAAGCTGACCAGTAGCTGACCAGAAACCACAGGCAGGACGGTGACGTTGTTTTGCCCAGGGATATGTCATTGGGGAGATCCCCTGTGTTGGGGGTGCGCCCAGTGCCCCTACCCCTCTGGCTGTCCCACCTCAGCCTGCTGTGCATATGTGTGTCGCTCTTTGTCCAGGCTGCCCAGGGTTTGCCTGCGGTAGGTTATAACTCTGACTCCAAGAGGGAGATCACACTGGATGGAGATTTGATGATTGGTGGCCTGTTCCCTGTACACCAGAAAGGTGAGGGAGCAGAGGACTGTGGGAAGATCAATGCTCAGAGAGGGATCCAGAGATTGGAGGCCATGCTGCTTGCGCTAGATGAAATCAACAAGGATGACCGCATCCTGCCTGGGATCAGACTAGGAGCTCACATATTGGACACATGCTCAAAGGACACCTACGCTCTAGAGCAATCTCTGGAGTTTGTCCGGGCCTCCCTCACCAAAGTGGATGACAGTGAGTACACGTGCCCTGATGGCTCCTATGCCATCCATGACGACGTCCCTCTGGCCATCTCTGGAGTAATAGGAGGCTCCTACAGTGATGTCTCCATTCAGGTAAGAACTCATGAAAACACATTGACTGTATGGGAGAGTCACTACATTGTACATAATAATAATAATATAATATAATAATAATAATAATAATAATAGTATAATTAACTTTCAATTTACTTTTGAAGTTCACTCTGTTTTATGCATGAAATGAGTTGGTCAAAAGCACCATTCAGTTTGGCAGAGAGAGCAATTAAAAAGAGTGTATTTAACCATCAGCAGTTACTGTGGGCTTCAGAGATGGACAGAGAGAGGAGAGAGTACAAACGTGAGAGTTTGATGGATGGTCATATAACTGTCCATTTAGACTTAAGTACCATGTGCAATTACCAAGATGTTAACACAGGGACTTAATGAGTATTGGTTCCGCAAGGAGGATCTGTTTACCTGTAGGCCCCTATGCTTGGCTGATTTAATTTAGAAGATCTCTTTCTCTTCCCTAGTAATTCACACTTCAGCAGCGGCCCTGTCAGAGGCAGACATGCTACAGATGTTGTGTTCAGGACGGGCTGACAGGATGACTAGTGACGGCATGATTACTCTCAGCAGCAGTGCTCCTTTCGGCTCACTCAAGCTGAAGCGATGAAAGCTCTGCTAATTGGGTCTCCAAATCTTCAACAGTAATATGGCTGCCACATCAATGTAATTTCAAGTCATTGTGAAACAAGATAGTATGTCACATGGGCCCAGAGATTTGCAAATATCCACAAATATGCATGCCATAAAGCATTAACTTAAACTCATCAACCGGGCTTAGTCAGGCAGAGGACCATGTCTGCTGTCTCGGCTGTAGAGTATGGTTCACCTCATTCGAGACACGCAGCCTCATATTCCAGATGTCTGCTTGTCTGAAGAGCGAAACGTATATCTGCCCATCCAAAAATAATAATTGGCCACAGATCATTGAAAAAATACAGATACTGTAGGCAGTAGGCAGTGGAAGCCAGCTGTTAGTTACTTGGGAACTTTGGCACAATAGGCTAGTGGTGGCATCTTTCCACACTTTTCAGTCATGATTTGTAAATAACAGTGGCCAGCGGTAGATGTGTCAGCACTTCTAGGCTATGCAGTGAATCACAGTGAAGATATATTTAAATAATCTATTATCATAATGAGTAAATGCTATTATTAAAATATACTGGGTTTAATTTTTCCATAATTATACTAGAACTCTGCTGACAAAACACATGGCCAAACATACAGTATAGTCCAGCACAGTGATACATTATACAGGTAGAGAGCTCATGGGAAATTATGTAAGAGGAAGATTCAGAGTGTCTATATAGGGATTCCTAGTGAAAAGGACAGTTTGGAAACAAAGGATTTGATAAACGAGCTGTAATTTTAGTGGAACCCTGCATCTGGGCCTCCTTAGAGAGTGCCCTTGTCTTGTGGTAATTTATGGATGTACTATTACAAGCCTGAGGTCTGAGGTCTGCCCTAGCTTCTCACTAAATCTTCCTCACCACAGGACACAGTTCGCTTTCTCACCTTGCATAATCCACGATATTGTAATGCAGTTCAGTTATGAGGTGTGTGAGCTCCTGCTCTTTTTGAACATCTAATCATGGTAGACAGTGTTGTGGTTCACTGACTCTAGAACTTTACATTTGCCTATACCTTAATTTTGCAGACTATTTTAATTACTGTGATGTTTTAAATGTTTGCTACATGAGATGTGCCCTTTGAAAACAAGAGGAGGTGCATCTGTTTACACATACTACTATCCATTCTGTCAGGGACGTTGTTATTACACAAAGATAAGCATTTGGGGCATGTGAATATGTGGCATTTCTCTGCTGCTGCTGCTGCTGCTGCTGCTGGTGGTTGTTTCTCTGCAGATAGCATCTCCTTATAATGTTGCTGTCCTTTCTACATGCCTTGTTTGTGCATAATCTATGACCAGTCAGACCTTTGAGTGAATCAGCCTTGCTGTGTGAAAGGCTACCATGCTTGCGCCTCTGTGTGAATGGCAGGCGGTCAAGTTAGATGTGTGTATTTCACCCCAAAGGCAAGGCAGTTACAGGACAACTAACAATATTTGTCTAAAGACCCTTATCGCCATGGTGACATAGTGGAACATGGTTAACTGACAGGTGGTGAGAACGCTGAGTGCTGTCTAAATCTGTCACAATGAAGGAGTGTGTTGCTGTGCTGCTGGTGTTGTGGTGTGACAATCGCAGATATGGGGGTGGATTTGGCTGCAGGTCTAGCCATGCTGGCGTTACATAGGCACAGATTGAGTTAAGTGAGGAGGCGAAGTTCTATGACGCTATCGCAGGCTGGGTCCTGTCTTCCCCATCTGTGGTTGCAGCCGGGCAGTCTGCTTATTTGGCAGAGGTGCGCCTGTGCTCAGAGGATGTAAAGGGATCGAATGAGAGATCATGTTTCACAGAAACACTGAGACAGTGACAGGCAGATATGATCATGGGAGCAAAGAGATGAGTCACATGGCATCATATGGCATCAAACCAGTTGACAATCTAAGCTTGCATCTTAAACTGTCACAGAGAAGTCTGATGCCATCTGGACATTTTGAATGAATCTTCTATTTATGTGATAAAGTCTTCAGGCTTGAACATCCTCCCTGTGGTCTATCTAAACAGCAGGTTATTTGTGCAAGGTGAGTAATGACCTTGTGATGACATGTTCACTACATTCAGCATCTTTATTCATGTGTGAAAAGCTGGAGGACTGACAAGATGCATGTTTATCTGTAAAATATTCAGAAGGATTGTTGCACACAAACATTGAAAGCAAAAAATGCTTAAATCATAAAAGATATCCAAGACACTGTCAGTATGCATCCAGTACATGCATGTTTCTGGGTGTAGTTGCTTTAAAGAGAACATTTGTCTCATTACTCATCAGTGTCCTAAAGATGTGGGTTAATCACAGATGTACTATATTCTACAATCACAGTCCAGGAACATCTTGCCTCAGGGCTGGCATCTGATTAATACATGGAAGGGACTCCACTTTTGTTACCCAACAGCAGTTTGTGCTGCTAAATATGAGCCACTGGTAGGAGAGCATCCCCCAGGCAAAACATCATAATCACCACAGCGCATTAGAAGACAACACCTCTGGAATGTCAAACACTAAACGCTCACTAAAGAACTATTCTCTTGTATGAAACACACAACAACAACAATTTATGGTACCAATCTGAAAACAATGAAAAATAACCTACTGTGATCTTTCAGAAACCTGCAAAAAAAAATTCTGTCTGAATGCAAAAAGTAAAAACCTTTTGCTTATGCCAGGGTATTTGGATGAAAGGACTTATTGTGTAATGGTACCTTTCTGAATAAATTGGAATATTTTAGCAGGCTTTCTGAGATGTGGTAATTTTTACTGATGAATAAGACAGGAGAAAACACACTCACAAGGATCCGTGCTGGAATTTAAAGATATAGATCCTGAGGTGAACGCACTGCTTGACATTTGCAGACTAAACTGTGTGAGCAGAATAATAAGGTAAATTTATGAGCTTTCAGAGAGCTCAAGAATCTCATTTCTATCATCCGCAAACAACCCTATTTATAGAATTGTCTTCATCTGCAGGTAGATGGTGCCAATCTCTGGAGCATACATGAGTCATACAAAGGATTTAAACATGGATACACACATGACAGAATTCATGCCAGAAAGAACAATAATGATGAAACGTATCAGTAAAGCCATGCAGTGAAAATGCATTATTCATGTTAAAGTAAAGAACGTGCTCTCGAAATCGTAAATAATTCACATGTGATTGGATTATTCAGTGGCTTGGCAGAATTCACTATTTGTGCAGTTGCAACACATATCATGTCCTCCACACAAACTCAATGAATGTTTCGCCATATCAGATATGAATGACAGCGATGGCATTAAGTTGGTTGAACCCCTGTCTTTGGTTTTCATGGATTTTTGGTTGACCTAAAACTTAAGAATTGTTCTGCTTGATCACTCAGAGCACTTCTGTGACATAATTCAAGATGATAATGCACAAAGAAATTGATACAAGCAAGTACACCTCAAAGTTGAGTTACTGACATTGTAAATGAATGAATGCGTCATTAGCAATCATTCCTAAACATGTGGTGTAGTCTGAATGGCAGCATGACTCTGGCACTCTTTGAAAGAGTGCTTCAGCTCAAAGGAGATCCATATTATCCTGCAGGATGAGGGGGCAAGACCTGATCAAAAAACATCCTTGCCTTTACAGTTCATATTCCCAACCTGTTTAAGCTGTTGCCAAGCAACTAAATCTTAAGAAACATACTAAGGATGATTCTATACACTATGCATACACTGCAGTTGGGCCGTGTATGTGTGATACTGAGTGGAGCTAAGGACTGCTGTGCTGGGAATACAGTGTTATTGCTGTAGAGGCACACTGAGACAGTCTTCTGGGATGAGCAGATGGGCTTTTCATGTAGAAAAAATCATGACAACTCTACAAAGTAGGCCTGATATTTTGCTGGACCAAGACACTCTCTCTGTCTTTTATTTCTGTGTTCCTCTGTATCTCTAGCTCTGTTTTTTGACTACTGCCTCGACTGTGTCTCTTCTCACAGGCCTTCCTTCTTTTCTTCCACCTTTCTCTCTCATCCAACATTCATTCAACAGTATGTTATGCAGACGCAAATTAGATCAAGAGCTGTGTGTGAAATTTTATAGTTTGGACAGATATGACTCTGAATCATTATTCTTTTTTAAATACAGATTATATAAACATTTTAGATGTGCATAAACATTATAGAAGACTAGAGAAGATGTGTTGCATTTCCACAATATTGAAGCAAATTAAAATTTGTATGTGATTAACTATACCAGTTATGTCTATAATTATTTAATAACGTTTTTGTCGGGACTCTCATCCACCAACTTATTTGTACACACTAAAATGCAGCTTTTTCTACTTTTCAACTGGTTGTATTTTTTAATTTTTAATTTTTTTTAGATATGAACATTTGGGTACTTTTAACAAGATGTTATCATGTATAAATAGCCTTTTGCTGTGTTATACAAATTTGTTTCGATGTATCACATGGGCAGTCTGAATTATTTTGGCTCATGGTCTTTGCTGTTGCCTTGGGGTATCTGTATGGAAACTGTATACGGCAGCTGAAAAGAATAATCCCGTTACTCAGTGTCTCCGTGTCAAATGCAGCTACCAGGTCCTGAATGCTCTCATTGCTTGGGAGGAAACCATTTTAGCAGTAATCTGCTCAGTACCAGACCCTGCAGTGCTAAGCCACACTGGGCCACCTCTTAATTTTCTTAATTACATCAAGTGCCAGTTTAGACAGGATGATCCCTATAGCTATGAATGAGACTGTAAGCAATACTTTGGCTGAAATCTCAGGCTATTCAAAAATAATAATAATATTTATTGTATTATTTCAGTTTAGTCTGACAACAGACAAAAAATCTGATCTGCTAGCTTTATGCTAGCAACAGTTCCGGCTTGGTGGAATATGATTGAGAGTATTCAAAATCCCCTGTGTGTGAACTCTGAAATGCAACATTTCTCTATTTCTTTCTTCCTCTGCCTGGCTAAATAAATGTAGAAAGACCAAGAAAGGCTGACAATGTGGCATTCCTTTTAGCACTGTTAACATAAAAAACATGGAAATTACAACAAAAAAGTTTTTAATAATGAGTGGAAAGCAAAATATTATAGTGCATGCCACATAACTGCAACAACCCTGGTACTGTATGACTCCAGCAGGGAAAACTTTGTTGCGTGTCATGCCCCTCTCTCTCCCCTTGATTCCTGTCAGCCTGTTCACTTTCAGCTGTCCAAAAAAAGCATAAATATGCTCTCTCCCCTAAATTCCTGTCAGCCTGTTCACTTTCAGCTGTCCAAAAAAACATAAATACCCAAATATGTCTCTTAAAAAGTTCTGATATTTAAATCAGTATGGTGTTTAACATTAAACAGAATTAAACATTTACTAGATGTCACAGATTACTTTTCAGCAGTGGGATGATTATGGTAACGATGGCATGCATGTCATATGAGCACCTGCTATGGAAACTAATACACCTAGCTAATATACTAACTTGACTGCTAGCAGGTGAAATGAAACACACTTCCTCTTCAGTTACTGTACATCAGAAAAGACAGTGATGGACATGCAGGTCTGTGAGTGTTGGACCTATTGCTGTGCAAACATATTGAATTATTTTGCAATCAAGGAGATTTGCAAAGCAGCAACACACTGTCACAGCCTCCTGAAAACTTGTAGCTATGGGCGAAAGCACCCTCCAAATGCAAGTTGCTGGACAGCTCTGTTTGTAGATGAAAGCTTCCCATAGAAGCCCTTGATGCATTGCACAACTCTTCCTATTTTGGCACAGCATTTCTGGTGTTATGTGGCTTATTCCTCAAGCTCTTCTTGTCTGCTCTCTTTATGCTCTATAGACTCGTGTGCTCCTTTGAAACCACATCACAGTTGAGATTCTTGACAGGGAAACCTTGTGCTGTTGTAGCCAGATTTTAGCCTTTACCCAGGAGGCTCTGTGGGTAAAGGTTCATCACTTCATTATGACAAAATAATCTAGAGACTATCAAAATAACAAAGATTATAAATGATCATAAGTGGTCCATAAGAACATGGCCACTGTCTTGGTCATGGGCTCCATATCTTGCTCCATATCTGCCCTCTGATATCTACTTTAATGGTCTCAACACTCAATCTACCACATGTTAAAATGTGTCAGTCACAGGATTTGGCAGGTGGAGGGCTCTTGGCTTTTCTTATAAGCCATCTGACTATATATAATGATTTCCAAAAAGCCTATTGTACTAGTGACACGTTTGGCACTGTGCTTTATTACCTTATATAAGCCACATGTAAGTGGATTACTAAACTGGCATAGAGCTCCCTTTAACACCCTGCAGCAAAATTACTCATTCACTACTGCAAATATAGCCAAATTCAAACAGAATTGATGAACAATGTTTTTTTTTCTTTTTTTACCTGTCGTGAGAAAATTATGAAATGAACACAACTATGCCAGGCACTCAATGCAGATGTAGTGTTGGTAGTGTAGTGAATTAATTTTAACCAGCGCATAAGGGTTTAGATTTTTTTTTTTTTAAGTTTATACATACATACATTTATATCTTCTTTCATTGTCATTGTTGGTAGTTCATTTGAATGCGCAATGTCCTATCTAAACTTAAATGCACATCCAGTGATTTGTGTTCACTCAGTGCCTGCTTTGTATACAAAGAGTCAGTGTTTGGAGATGATTAAGACTCATCTTAAGAATCACATGTAGTCTTACTAGCGGATTCAAATCCCATCAGAACCTTTTGTATCTTCCCTTCAGGAGCCCTCTCGGCCTTTCCGATTGCCTTTGTGTTAAAACACACCAACCCTAGCCAGAATATGTCCACATTCCTTTAAGTGAGCAAAAATGTCTATCACAGCAATTTATGAGTAGTTATTAACTTATTTAAAGCCTCTCACAGTTTCAGTCAGCATCTATCTAACTAATTATCCTCAAGCAAATAGCACATGCTTTAAATTATCTATACTAGCTACAGAGTAATTCACGTGTTGGCTTATATTTCTTTTTTTTGTTACATTTTAACTGCTGCACTGTGCCAGATTTTGACGTTCTATTTCAAACATACTGTGTTTTATTGTTTCAACACATGTTGGAGGAGCCTCTAAAATATAAGAACACATATCTTTAGAATGAAGTTACTTCATTTTTGTGATTTAGTTACTTCAAAGAAAAAGTTTTATTTTGTCCACCCTAAAATGTATTTAAATTATAATTGTGATGATTGTGTATCCATGTATTATGAATTATATCCATGACAACCTGCCAGTCTGTTATATCCTGCTATACAACTAAGAGTATATAAAGCACCACATGATGGTCAGCAATACTATTATTTAATTTACTTTTCATGAGATTGCTGTGCAATACTGCAAAAAAAAAAAATGCAACCATTTATTGAATCTGAATGTTCAATACTTTTATACAGTAAAGATCAAAGATTGTGGCTTCCTAACTTTTGGAAGGTTGATCTAGCAAAAATGAAAATGTTACTTGTGATATAGGCACACTAATATAAAGCAATCTTTTGACACTGATCTCCCATATTTGTGTAAAACAGGACCCTTTCACTACAGCTATTATATGGCAGGATAAGTATGATACATTTAATTCAGACTGGATGCCTCTGAATTTTCTCCCTGACTTTCTTGGGAATTATTCATTGGCATTCAAGATGGTGTGCCAAGTGTGTGTTGGTGTGAGAGCCGCCATTAAAGTCAACCAGATTTAGGTAGGCATTCTTTTGACTGATCAGACTGCCCACAGAACAGCCGGAAGCAAAAGCTAGTCAGAAGCTGCTTCTTGCACAGTGCGTGCAGTGCCACGACACTGACAAATCCTATTACTCAGAAAATGTAAAGTTTCAAGATTCTTTGACTCTCTCTCAATTCCCAATCCCTGCCCTCAACCTCTCTCTGCCTCTGCCTCCCCCTGTCTATTTCTCTCTTCTATCAAAGCAGAGCAAGACCTTTCTGAAAATGTTAGCATTTTTGTAGTACAGTCAATTCTATCCATTGTGACTAATACCTGTAGCCACTCCGTATATTGTATGTTGTTGACAGCTTTACAGATCACAAAAGATGACCCCAAAATTGCTAAATGCACACTCAGCTATGGTATTTAAAGGGGACCTTTTGTGCTTTTCCTTATTTTCGTGTCGTATATATAATGTTACAATATCAGATATTCATGTTAAATGTGGCCAAATAATGAGGTAATTGTATGTAGAGATAATCCCTGTGAGCAAAAAGCACAAACTTCAGACTGTTGTGAATTTTCAATATTCAATGTTACTTTCTATTTTGAGTCCGAGCTGAAGTCACCTTGTGACAGATTTCTTTACTTCACTGCTCCACTCTGCTAACATTATGGCATTTCTCATTGTTTTGGGAGTCGTCACGCAGAGTCATGAATTGAGTTGAGATATATTTTTCTGTTACACAGCAGGGCAAGCGAAATAAGTTGTGTATCTGTTGGAGATCTCCTCATCGCAACATCATCATCATCGCTGTAGCTGTTTCTGCTTGTCCTATTCCTCCCTAGCTTATTTCCAACTGATCCACTGAACAAAGAGCTTCAAATATGTTCATATCTTGTTGTTTCTACTGGTTTTTAGTGCTGGTAAAGAAGGTCCACAAATTCCGTGGGGAAACGCATTTCATTTCCTGTAAGTTCTTCGCTTACACTGTTGGGTTTACATTTGTGGTAGCTTAACACAACTCTGATACGGCTGCCCCTCAGCAGGCTGCCTGAAAGCTGGCCAGTCAAAACAGAGTGGGCTCATTGGGAGGGCAGCCTTAAAGATACAGGAGCCAAGACTGCCTTGTAATAAACAAAGGCTGAACTGAGATGAAGGACAAGTATAAGATAGTTTTTAGAACTGTGAATCATGCAAAACTACTTTAGTGGAGCATATTGGTGAATACAGAGTGAGCATTTTAGGTCCCCTTTAATTACTCTCAAAAGCTGTGGACATAAAAACTAGTACCATACCATACCAGTACCAAACCATAGCCAATGAAATGGAGAGACGTGGAATTGAGCTGTTTTTGTGTTTTCACAAATAGAATAAAAATTTCACAAATCTGAAACTTTACTTAATGACTCTCTGAAGACTTCTACTTAATCCAGAGTTGACAAGCCGACAGTGTTTTTTGATCTAGACCTGTGGTCTAGAAGGAGAAATATTAGTGACATTTTTTGTCTTCATAAGCAAAATAAAGGTTTCACAAATCAAAAAAGGGTGTTTGAACAGACTTTTGCTATGATGTTTTTTCATAAATGTAGATGGTAAAAAAACAGAGAATAAGCTAGATATCATTATTTATGTTTCCCTTTGTTCACTCAACCGCCTGTCAACTGTGTCAGTGATCAATCCAAGCATCCAATCAAAGGTCATGGTCAGTACTCATAAGTGACCAATCAAAGTAGTCTATTCCATTCCTGCCTTTAAAGTCTCAAAAGTCAACTTGATGAGTGGGTGGGTATTGGGCAGTTGCAAGCCTGTTGGGAGCATGTTGCCTTTTTGCCAATAAAGCAAAAAATGCTCCCTTGCGCGGATGATTTTTCCACTCACTGATACTGGTCTGTGAATGCGCCTGTTTTTTATGTGCATGGGTTCTGATACTAATTAAATGCCATACTCAGCCAGCAGGAGAGTTAAATTGAGAAATGCCCAGCAGGGATCCAGTGAAGAAATGAGAGACTGAATGGGTTGAGACTTATTGTATCTGCAGGGAAAAAAACATTAGTTCATTTATTTAATGATAAGCAATTAAAACAATTCCCACAGTTGGCAGGTGTATTTTTTCTGTGTGAAGTGTAATAAGTTAATTACTTGTTTTCTGAGTAATGCATTAAAAAAGACACATTTTTATGTCTCTTACAGTGCCCTTATTAATTGATTCAATTGATTCAACTGACAAATGTAATCATCCTGGTGTCTTTATCTTATTCCAGGTGGCCAACCTGCTGCGACTCTTCCAGATCCCTCAGATCAGCTATGCTTCCACCAGTGCCAAGCTGAGTGACAAGACCCGCTATGACTATTTCGCCCGCACTGTGCCCCCTGACTTCTACCAGGCCAAAGCCATGGCTGAAATCCTGCGCTACTTTAACTGGACATATGTATCAACAGTAGCATCAGAGGGTGACTATGGTGAGACTGGTATTGATGCCTTCCAGCAGGAGGCTCGTGCCCGCCAGATCTGCATCGCCACTTCAGCCAAAGTGAGCCGCTCCATGAGCCGCTGGAGTTATGAGAATGTGATCCGCTCCCTGCAGCAGAAGTCCAATGCTAAGGTGGTCATCCTATTCACACGCAGTGAAGATGCCCGTGAGTTGCTGGTGGCAGCCAACCGCATGAACGTCACCTTCACCTGGGTGGCCAGTGATGGCTGGGGAGCGCAGGAGAGTGTGGTGAGAGGCAGTGAAGCTGTCGCCGATGGGGCATTCACTATTGAACTGGCTTCCTATCCCATCCCCCAGTTTAATGATTACTTCACTGCCCTGCACCCATACAACAACACCAGGAATCCCTGGTTCAGAGAATTTTGGGAAAACCAGTTCCAGTGCAGTCTCCATGATCTAGGCTGTGGGAAGCACTCACTGCGCGAGGTTCCATTTCAACCAGAATCCAAGATCATGTTTGTAGTGAATGCCGTTTATGCAATGGCTGCTGCCTTACACAATATGAGGCAGGCTTTATGCACCAACTCCACCAAGGTCTGTGATGCTCTTAAACCTGGTAATGGTAGAAAGTTCTACAGGGACTACATTCTCAAAGTCAAGTTTGAAGGTGAGTAAAATCTTAATGAACTAATATCCTTACAATGCTGCTTAAAAGATGTTCATTACTTAAAACAGCTTCCTCTTTTTCATTTTCCCTCTGTAGAAAGCCTTATACAAACCACAATATAATATAATTTAATCTGCCCATGTGCACTCTGCACATATGCTGCCAAATTCAGTTACATGAATTTAGATCCGTTGTACAAATTCATATAAAATGCTGAATTAGTGCAAGCGTAATTCTACATGCTTAAACACCAAAGCTGCAGATACGGTCTGTAATGATTCAATTTGCAAAGATGAAACTATTTCCACACCCTCATGCTTGGAGGCTTCTTTTTTCATGCATACTGACTTTAATGTGAATACAACAGAGGGTTTTTCACTTTGAACAGTGCAGACACCAGTCACATAAACATCACTTCTTCTCTTCATGCAGAGAGAGAATATTTGTTTTCTGTTTGTCTCCACAAAGCTGCAACACCAAATGTGTAACAATATTTGCATCAATGCATTCACACATCATGGATGACAGACCCACCAGTTCAAAAGCTCCCACTTTTGCAAATGAGCTCTATTGTCTTATCCTTCGATTTATGGAAATACTGACATTTTCACTGATGGGAGATAAAAGTAGACCAGTGCGCTCTCATCCAGCTTTGCTTTTCTGTTCTGCGTTATTTGTTTAAAAAAAAAGAAGAAAACACTAGAGATCCACCAATAGATGAACTGTTTTCTATGGGCGATATCAATGAATGGCCGATAATATCAATCTTACAAATGCAGAAATGTGGAGAGGGCTACAAAGACTTGGTTTAGTTTAAAAAAATGTTTTTATGATACAACATCATTGTTTAGAGAGCCTTCACCATTTTATTAATGCCAGACCTTATCTTCTTACTGACAAGCATGTATTGTTATAAATACCATTAGCACAACTTCAGATACTTTTGGACTGATTGATGCTTATAAGGCGTTGGACTCCACTGTTTTGGCTTACAGCCTTGTGACTCTCTGATGGACAGGTACCACTGATTTAAAAAAAAAAAAAAAAAAAAAGGGGCCAGTTGGTCTTTGAGATAGACACATAATTTGGCTAACCTGGCTAAAACAAATGATTAGGGTTTGCTTTCAGCTTTCTAGCCTGTAGCAATTCACTTTTTACTATAATAGGCTGCTGGCTGTGGATTAAGAGAGGACAGAGAGTCAACGATAGAAAGAGCAGTTGAGGACATTGCAATTTTTTAATTTTATGTTTTGCTTGGTAACAGGTGTTTGATAAATTGTGTTAGTCTTGCCCTTGTGTGAAAAGGCACCAATACAGAGAGCAAAGGAGAGGAGGACAGAAAGGCACAAAAATGTAACTCAACAACTTAATTTTCTTATTTATCGGCTAATAATGTATTGGCAACCGATACATTGTGCATCCCTAAAAAATACCCAAAGGACTCTATCCAGAGGCCTAAAATTGGATAAGATTCCTTAGATTAGTAAATAACTGCAGGTATCATGAGGAAAAAACAAACTAGTAGACCACTAATATCTTTATACATTTTAAACTGATTAGATGTAACAGATCAAATGTAAATAGAGATACATCTACATAATAAGGACGTCTAAGTCTATTTTATATAAATGGCTGTTTATTCTATCAACACTTGCACAGTTATGGCGTTTTCCAAGTAAATGATATTATCAGAGCTGGATTGATTAGTCAATTTAGTCGAGACAAGAAAAATTAAGTAGCAACAATTTCAATGATTGATTCATTGTTCCAATCGTTTGCCATACATTAATTAGTTTCAGCCTCCAAATTTCAATTATTTTGGCCATATGTATGTATAAAATTGAATATGAAAATAACAGCCATAAGTATGACCTTTACTGTATAAAACTATACTGTAGTACACTATACAACATTGCACGGCTATTACTATTATAGTCTATAATGAGAACTGGTTTATTCCATCTTTGATTTCATGGGGAAAATTGAATATTATTTTATATAATGTGCCATCTGTCTGTAATTCTCACTCAAAATGTGGCTTCCATCATGTAAATTGACAATTTGCACGTGTGTCCTGTCATAGTCACTGTTCAGTCTATACTGTGAGACAAATGGCAGAGACACATAAATAAGCAAAGAGATACCATACATTTACCATGAGACTGCACAGGAAAACATGCTTTGTAAGATCTGAGTTCATGGTGTGAAGTGAATTGTCTTGGTGCTCAAAAATAATGATTTCACAAATTTACCATGCCATACCATAATGATAGTTGTCATAAAATGACCTTTACACTCTTTTGATTTCTTTTTATCTTCAGCACCGTTTCGCCCACCAGAAACAGAGAATGTAGTCCGTTTTGATGCCTTTGGAGACAGCCTTGGCCGCTACAACATTTTCCACTACCACAAAGAAGGTGGACACTACGTCTATCGCAAAGTTGGCTACTGGGCTCAAAGCCTAACCCTGAACACCAGCCTGATCCCCTGGGCTAACCAGGCTGCGCCCACCTCCCAGTGTAGTGACCCCTGCAGGAAGAATGAGGTGAAGAGTATGCAGCCTGGAGATGTGTGCTGCTGGATCTGTATCCCCTGTCAGCCCTACCAGTATTTGCAGGATGAGTTCACATGTGCTGACTGCAGCTTTGGGCTGTGGCCCCTGGCTAACCTGACAGGTTGTTACAACCTGCCTGAAGAGTACATCCGCTGGGAAGATGCCTGGGCTATTGGACCTGTCACCATTTCCTGTCTAGGCATGATGTGTACACTCTTCGTCATTGGCCTCTTCCTCAAACATAATGAGACACCTGTAGTGAAGGCCAGCGGACGTGAACTCTCCTACATTCTTCTGCTGGGAGTACTGATGTGTTATAGCATGACCTTCATCTACATCGCCAAACCTTCCACAGCAGTCTGCACACTGCGCCGGCTAGGTTTAGGTACCTCCTTTGCTGTGTGCTACTCAGCCCTCCTCACCAAGACCAATCGCATCGCTCGGATCTTCAGTGGGGTGAAGGACGGTGCCCAGCGGCCTCGATTTATCAGTCCAGCCTCCCAGGTTGCTATCTGTGGTGCTCTAATCTCCTGCCAGCTGGTAGTGGTGGTGGTCTGGCTGCTAGTGGAAACCCCAGGGGTAAGAAAGGAAGTAAGCCCAGAGAGGAGAGATGTGGTCACCCTCAAATGTAACAGCAAGGACTCCAGCATGCTCATGTCTCTCACCTACAACTGCATCCTCATTATCCTTTGCACGGTCTACGCCTTCAAGACCCGCAAATGCCCGGAGAACTTCAATGAGGCCAAGTTCATTGGATTCACCATGTACACTACCTGCATCATCTGGCTGGCTTTCCAGCCCATTTTCTATGTTACTGCCAGTGACTACAGGGTGAGTTACTTTGTTTTGTTATTCCAAACATAAGAGGTAGTGACTGTGGTACTTATTAAGTTATTTGTTCAAAGGGCTTTGAGACCATACAATAATCTGAGCAGAATGCATATCAGATAATTACTTCTTCTTGGGTTGAACTGGGATTTTATAATAAATATAAAATCACAAACTAATGTCAGTTAATATTGATTTAGAAGTTAGCTGCGTCTGTGTTGCCTGTGGCTCTTATATATTCTTTATTACTGCATTGCTTTAATTCTTCATAATTACCTACATAATTGAGATTGCCAGGAGATATTGAAGATATGAGAATTTTGACTGCCTTAGTTTAACTTTAAAATGTAAATATTAATGAAGTGAGAGTAAATTATGAAATATGAATGCTCAAGTTGAAGACACCCAAACTGTCACATTTTGGTTGAAATCAAACAAGGGAGATGGAGGGAGGACACAGCACTGTCTTCACATTTCTCCTTCACCTAAACCCCGTTAAAAAAAAAAAGAAAGGAAAAAAACAGTGGTTATAAAATACTCTATCTAACATGATGCCTACATGCACAGAACAGATAGAACTTCAGAGAAAAGGGTGACCTGAGTTGTGGGGGGTATATTCCCTCTGGGATCTGAACAGAGTACAGCAAGAGGGAGACAGAAGGGAGAAATAAAGGAATCCCCAGACACAGTTACCTCTGCAGAAACACAGAGGAGGCAGGCAAAACCAAGAGAGCTGAAATGGAACTGAAGGTCCCTGTGCGTCCCTGTGCGTAGCTGTGTGGAATGAAGTGTGAAAGACTAGGATGCTGAGTCCCAGCTGTGCCCTCTGTCCTGGGACTCCAGTGATGCTCAGAGGAACCCTTTCTCCTGGCCCTTGAGGCAATGCGAACAATTCACAGCCAGAACAGGCTCATCAAATAAACACTAAACTCCCCTTTGACCGATGAATAATTACTGAAGCAACTTAGTTGGCACAGTGTATCTAGTTTTTCACAGGCAAGGACATATTACTAGTGTTTACTACTTTTACACCACTTCTCAAACTGTTGTCACAGCCTGAGGCTAATCTCCAGCTGAGTAACAAATACAGATTTGATTGTGGTCTGTCATGAAATGTTAAAGCAAACTAAATACAATCAGCTGAGCCATGAATAACACATTTGATTATGATATGAAATAATGAAGCTTCTCTCTGCACCCTGAGGGAGAGGGCTCTCCTCACATTCTAGTGCTGGTCATCTCATCACAACTGCAAATACAACTGATTAAACAGCCACTGGAGTTAAAAGTCATAGCACTTCTAAGTAAACACTGAGATCAACACACAGTAAAAAGGGAGACATAAAAATACTGTGATCTTAACAACTTCTCATCACATTAACTGCTACTTTTAAGATCTGTCTTGAGATGGAGCTTTCTTAAAATCATGTCTTTTTACTCTCAATTTAGCTACTTTGACAGTGATCATATCAGTTCAACACCTATGTGTTGGCAAGCTGGCTATAGATTGCTATCGTGTCCATGATGATGTTGTGTTAGACATAGTTGATAAGAGTACAATCATCAGCTCTCGTAGTACTGAACAAAAGAGTTCAACCATAAAGTGCCTCTCTGCTAAATGCATAGCCCTTAGAGCAGTGGTTCTAAAAATCTATCATGTCAAAGACCCCTAAACGAACAAAAAACACATTTTTCCAATTTAAAGAAAGTGTATGAAACCCTTGTCCCAAATAGTCATGCATTATGTCATTATGTTGCTATACATTATTATGTATACATTTATAGTATAAATAAATTATTCCCCTCTTTTCTGGGGACCTCCAGGAACCCCCTCAAGGACAGCTTGAGAACTTTGAGAACCATTATCTTCAAGGTCACACAGTAATATTTTCAGCAGTTCAGCATAAGTGCAGGGAATACAATTACAGCAGTACACTAGCTAGATCATCTGATAAAACTAGTGGAGACCAGATATTGCAGTTATTTTTTCATTTTTACTGTCAAATGTTAAGTTTGATTAAAGTAGTAAAAAAAAAAAAACAGGACAAAGATATGGTCAAAATCAAATAACACAATATTTTTGTACCTCAATATTGATATTGCAACAATATAGTAAGGATGACTATTGGTGCTTTCAAAAAATATTCATACAATGAGATCTTTTGATAAATAATCATCAGTAATGTGAATATAATGACTTAGTGGGTAAATGCAAACAATAGAACAGTTGTTACAGTTTGCAAAGTGCATTTTCCTGTAATGCAGCCTTTAAAACCCAGAAAAGACCACATAAAAATGTACCCAAATACCTTATCCAAAATATTACACGCTATCTAGGCTCATAACCTTTTATTTATATAATATTGATATAATTGATCAGTCGTAATTCCACCATTCCAAATCACAATAAATCACATACTGGTCAGTGAATTACTTGTGGGTCAATTCAAGGTCCATGTCAGCCTACCTAGACTGGCATGTAGCTGGTTCATCCAATAAAGCTTTTCAATAAACGTACAGCTCAAAGCCCAATAATAAGAGGAATCTCAACACCGCTGGGAGATTCTCTGGAGGAATAAAGCTACCTGAACACAGCAGATATTATTTATATCTGAAGCAGTGGTGCTGTATTTGTGAAATAAAATAATACCTTCAAAGACCGAACACAGTAAAAACAACAATAAACAGAGACAAGTAGAAACTGTAGTAGCTATGCTCTACATCCTACTCTTCATACTCAAGCAAAAGACATCTGGAAAAATAGTACTGCAAAGGCAGATTCCTTGTTCTATACTCATCCTAAGCAACATCATGTGAATTATTAAAACCACTTAACAGTTCATTCCTATGCAGAGCTGTCCGTGGTTTTATTCAAAACTATAACTGAGTTAAGTAGAGGACATTTGGCATTTGTACGCTGTGGTAATGCTCAGATTATTAAGTGTAGTCAGTAACTTTGCATTTGTATGTGTTACCCTTACACCGTGTATCCAAAAATACAGTACAGATATCGGGAACATGGCAACAGTAGGTTGCCATGAATTTACATCTCAAGCCAGGACATGAACCTCTTAGTATGTGTGCTGTATTTCAGATACTGCATGAGGTGAATCCTAATTTTGAATTGATGGAGCATGACAACCCACAGTACATCTAAGGATAGAGATAAATTCATGATAGAATGGTAAATTTCACAAGACATGGTACGTTATGACCTTTAGTTAGTGACCACATGAGGCAATATATATATATCAAATATTTAATCAGTAAATCATTATTGCATAGAACATTTTCTCTATTATACCACCATACCAAATGTTATCAATTGAGGAGTACTGTTGAGGTAGTTAGTAATTACGTATTGTAACAGTGTAAGAAACTCATACAGATTTATGGAAGATGATCAAACAATGTTCTGTAAATAAAATTGGGTAAACTGACTTTGTACACCCCTGCCCAAACTAATTGATGCTGTATATCTGCTATTATCATTTTATCTTTGCTGCCAAACCATGTGTGCACAGTACAATACTTGTTGCCCACATGATTTTAATACCAACATTAGCATTCAGGGTGATGACAGACACGTGCTGTGCCTTGTGAAAATGGGATTCACCTGCCAGACGAGGCAGAGCTGTATCCTGTTATCCAAGAATAACAAAAAGAAAGCTGCAGGAACATTAGAAATGAAGAAGAAGTTGAATGGCAGGTATAGCTGTAAAGATGTGGGCAGAGTGAGGGGAAAGAGGAATAAGGGTTGGCCTTTTGATTGACAGAAAAATAAACAGATCATTTAACACCTCTCTTCTGCAGTCCCAGCTGATAGCGCCCTCCTTCCTCCTGGCTTTGATTCTAAATTTTGAAAATTGGTTTTATCATTTCTTTTTTATATATTGAACAGCAAAATGGTCCTCAACACTCTGCTGTTGCTTATATGATTCCACATGAGTGAAGTTAATTTAACACTGTTTGGTTGTTTGAAATCCTTGTTTCTGAGCTGGATCAGCCCTATGGATGAACAAACAACACTTCAATAAACAATTTTAACACCCAATAATGTTTTTAAAAAACAATACTAATTAACACTGGGACCTTAGTTGTACATTAAAACAAACACTTTCAGTGTTGAATTAAGATTAAAGAATTTTTGGAGCATGCTGGTAGTCGCACAATTACTGCACATGCCACATAAGTTCAACATCACCTGTTTGATTCTAGCTGGGGACCTCTGTTGTGTTATATCTGTAACTTCATCATGACTGTCAAGCAAAGATAAAAATGCAATTTAAAAAAACAAACAAACAAACAAACCAAAAAACAACATTGTCAATTTTGTTGGAGTACATATTAGTTTGTATAACAGAAAATTAAATTCATATTACTCAGTATTACTGCGTAATCTCCATTAAATATACTGTACACCCAAGTGTATGAGACAGACTAACTTCTGTCTTTTTAAGGGAATTTCTCACCTCTTTTTCATCCTCCAGGTACAAACCACCACCATGTGTATCTCTGTCAGTCTGAGTGGGTCGGTCGTGCTGGGCTGCCTCTTTGCTCCCAAGGTCCACATCATCCTGTTCCAGCCACAGAAGAATGTCAGCACCCTCCGGGTAGCCACCACCCGCTTCAGTGTCACCACTGGTCCAGGCTCCAGTTTCTCTCAAGGTACCACCTGACATAGAACAAAACCACTGTAGCTAGACCTAAACTCACTATAAACACTATTAAAATACTCATAACTGTTGTTGAAATGTGATGTTATTACATGATTCATAGCTACTTGTACACTTGTTACACTACTCACTATATAAAGCTACCTTTCAGTCGCACATCTCTAAACTGACACTTGTATTTTATCTTTTTTTTAAAACAGCACCCAGTCTAATTAATTTTCATATTTTGATATTAAATGTCATATAATCCAATTATTATTATTATTATTTTTTTTTAATATGTTGCAGCATCAGCCTCCAATGTTGTTCCTACAGTGTGTAATGGACGAGAGGTGGTAGACTCCACAACGTCCTCCTTGTGAAGATCAGCTGAGTTCCTCTGCCAAGCATTGTAAACAGAGTTATATAATCACTAGTCCTGAATCAGGTGTCTCAGATATTAAAGAGGACGATCGTCCTAAATTTGTTGTCCTCAGAGTGCTGTGAGTACAATGTCCCAATTATTTAATTTTGTTCTTTAACTCGTAGAGATTTTAAACGAGATGCCAATAAAGTTGCATACAGTATTGCCCTTGTTTTTATTGAAGATTCTACTTGCAACAATGGAGTAAATTATAGTAAATCTGTTAAATGTAATATATACAAGACATTTTTAATGTAGATTTTTGTGAACCAGTTTGTGCTTTCTTGTAATTTATGTAAATAAAATGTGTTTTTTATTAATACCAAATTGACATGTAGTCTGACTATTTCTTTGCTCATCATCATGATATGCAAATTATACAACTACAGAAGAACATATTCAAACATGCTGTAGTTTTGAGATGTTAATTTGCTTGGCTTGACTTACTGTAAACACTGAAAAAAATTGGAATTATAGTTTTGGTAATATGCATAAATCTTCCAAACATCCTGTCATACTATACTATGTCATTTCCACCCTTGCTCTCTTGTGGCAAACAGCCAACTATCTATAAAGGACTGTACTGAAAGGCTATGGCACTCATCCTTTCACATACACACACACACTCACCGATGCTGGCACAGCTGCAATGCAGAGCACTGGCCTGGCCACTGGGGGCAACTTGGGGTTCAGGGTCTAGCTAATCAAATCTTCGAGCCACAGCCCTAAAATAATGATGTGTAGAAGTGCAGTTCAGATAGCCATGTTGCTTGACTACTTAAACTACATGATTTTGTTAGTGGAAATTCAATTTGGATTCAATTAGAGTTTGAAATCTGAGCTGTCTTATATTAATCAGTTTCAATCTAGAGCATCTGCCAAGACCAAACCAGCTCTATATGAAAATCACCAGCACAAATAGCATCATCTCCTGATACGGGATAAAATCCACCAAATCTGTCCTAGCAATACACATAGTTAGTAGGTACCCATGTGTACGTATGCTCTGGAAAAAATACCTCAGTATATATGATTTAACACTGCCATCTTGTGTCCAAAATGTTGGATCTGATCACATGAGAACATGTAGGCAGCCCTAAGGCTTGCTGTAAACAGAGTATTTGCATATAGAGGAAGTGGACTCAAAGCATTGTCTTATTAGATCTATTCAGTGCCCATCGATCATCAACTTACTATGATTATATAAGACAGATACAGCATGTAGGGCCTACCTCAACAACTGATAGCGGAGATGGAATGTCAACTGAAGTGCAGACCTCACCTGAGACGTTTAGAGATATAAAGTTGTTTAGTCATCCTCATCAGACAAATCCAGAGTATGTCTAAATAACATTTACAAACGGGAAGAGCACACAGTCCTGAACAATGCTCACTGCGTTGCCAACACTACTTACTGTATGATACTACTTTCTAACATGCATACAAATTGTATTAGCTGGCTTGTTCAATTGTTGTTTAATTATTTTTGATTGATTGATTTATTTGATCGTGCTCTACTTATTTCCGTTTTGAAGGTTTTGACAGGCAGAGAATATTACACACCGGAATAGTAACTAGGTGGCAGTATAACCATCAGCAAGCCCTGTCAGTCCCATCGACGACTCCAGCAGCAGCGGGATAAAGAGGAAAAGAAGGTGTACAGTTCAGCCCCGCCTCTTCCTCTGACAGTAAACAGTGTGCGAACTTCCTTATAATCTGATTCATACAGTTGTCTTCAGAAAGCTTTGTGACATCTTCAGCACCGAGAGGTCCCTCTCGATCTGTTGGTCTGCTTTCTTCCCTCCCAGCGTGGCTATCTGTCTTTCTATTTGCTGCTTAGAGGTGAGTTTCCACGTCGACTTCGGGATAGAACTGGTGAGGGCAGTGTCTGTTGCTGCTTTCTCCCAAACATATTAAAAATCACTGCTGCATAATAGTAAACTCCTATTAACTTTGGCAGTATACAATAGCTTAGTGCTAATAACTCTGTAAGTACATGTAGGCTATGGACAATTCATTTATTTGTGTTGATTGTCCAGCCAGAGAGGATTTACTGGTCAGGGGTGTAGGTATGTCTGAGCTTGTCTAGACATCATGCAAATGTCAGATCGTTTTACAGGGGTTTCAACCAGCAACATGGCACCTAAGAGACGGGCTGCTTCAGCTGTCAAGGCAGGTGGCAAGAAGGTGAAGGAGGAGCCTGAGACACCAAACCCCAAGGATGCATTCACATCTGCAAAAGAGGCCCTTCTGGCTGCAGGACCACAGGTAAAAGGCAAGAGGAAGGTGGATGAGCACTGCACATTGACTGGCGAGGTAAGAGGGACAATGTTTAATGCTAGGCATCCTCATTATTCACTTACATCAAGGTAAATTCATTATTTTTATGCAAATCTTTTTGTTAAATATGTCTGCATTGACTCACCAGGTATGTGAAGACTACGACTGCATGCTCAATCAGACAAATGTTGGACACAACAATAATAAGTTTTATGTCATTCAACTTATTAAAGCAAACAACAAATACTGTTTATGGAACAGATGGGGCAGAGTGGTAAGCAACAGATTCCTACTACACTACCTTGTTTACTTAATTCTGTTTTGGACTGTTATATCTTTAAATTCATAAATATTAGCAACTACTCTTACACAGGGATGTAAATGTAGACACATTTTTCAGATATTTTATTGTATATGTTTATTCTATGCATGGCCCAGGCTTCTCCAAACAACCCTTAGTGGATCCTTAATGAGTTCATATGATTACTGCACACATTCGGTGAATATAAAGGTATTGACAGTTGTAAATGAATATATTAATTATATAAATGAATGCAATAATTAGCATAACTTTTGATAGTTAATATACTGTTGGGATCCCGTTGGACTTTTAACAAATTATTTTAGTGTATTTGATTTTCTTATATAAAACAAATTGCAACTGATTGCCTCATCTCTTACCTAAATCCAGGGGGAAGTGGGACAAAGCAAGCTTAGCACGTTTGATAAGCTTGAAGCTGCTGTCAAGGACTTTGAAAAAAAGTTTAAGGACAAGACAAAAAACAACTGGAGCGATCGGATGAATTTTGTGTCTCACTCTGGGAAGTACACCCTAATAGAGGTGGATGGAGAGATGGATGCTGAGGTCAAGGTAATGTTAATATACATATCACTGGAGCAAAAGATATGAAACCTAGAGGAATTATATAAAAGAATCAGTTGCCACTATCCATGACAAATCCTTTATGTATAGTACCAGCCTTAACAAAAGTTAATTGGGTGTACTTTTTCATATTGCAGGTGGACACTGTCGATGGAAAGACTGTCAAAGTCACCAAAAAGACCCTACCTTGCACCCTTGATGAGGCTACGAAAGGATTCATCAAACTCATTTTCAGCAACGACATGTTCAAGGAGGCCATGGAATGTATGAACTTAGGTGGGTGTGTCTCAGTAAACAAATCCTTTTGTACCAACAGGTTCATGGACTGTGCAAATGTCAGTATCCTTAATATATGAGTCCCTGTTGCACGTGTAGTGCTAGTTTCTAATCTCTGAGCTTCTTTTATACAGTATATAACTTGACTTTCAGTATTACTTGAAAATGCAGGACACTTGGAGATCAAAGAGTGTAGAATGTGACATGTAAATGTTTGACTATTGTACAAAGGTTGAAGTCTGCATTTACGCAACGGCTCTTACTGTCATTTTGATAACGTCCTACCATTTCTTGGGATTAGTAACAATTAACAACTTATTATAAATACATTGCGATATTTCTTTTTGTAGCAAAAAAACAAAAACGTGCAATTACTAGTGTGTCTGGAATTTATGACCTTGTTTGTTTGTGTGTGTGAAAATTATACAGACATCAAGAAAATGCCTCTAGGTAAACTCAGTAAGATACAGATTGCAAAGGGCTTTGAAGTGCTGGAGGAGATTCAGGCAGCCATGAACCAAAAAAGTGGAAGTGCACGCCTGGAAGAACTTTCCTCAAAGTTCTTCACCGCGATCCCACATAACTTTGGCCGCAGCAGACCACCCACCATCAAAGATAAAGAGACTGTGGAACAGAAAAAAGAGATGCTAATGGTAAAGTTCACTTTAATTTGCAATTAGATATTCTTTCTATGATATTTTGCCTGTTCTGTGTTAACTCTCCTTTCACTTGCTCTGTAAAGGTGCTGGCTGACATCGAGCTTGCCCAGACACTGAAGTCAGAATCTGAGAAGGCTCAGGAAGAGACGATAGAGACAGTTCCTCATCCTTTAGACAAAGACTACAATTCTCTCAAATGCAAGCTCACTCTGATGGACAAGGACACAGAACCATTCAAGGTACTGTGTTACTGTGTCATGTGTGATAATAAGGTTCAGTAATATGAAGCACTTGTTTGTGGTTGTCAGTATTTCAGTTTGTCTTCCATTCTCGTTGTTTTCTTGTCCATAAATATTAACAATTGTTTTGCTTGCATTTGAAGATCATAGAAACATACCTGAATGAAACTGCATATGAGCATCATACACCAAAAATTGTCAATGTTTGGGAAGTCGATCGAGAGATGGAGGTAAAAACTCAAGTCTATTTTGTTCAATGTAATATAGAAGACTGTCCTTTGACCTAACACATAGTACATATAACTTTGCAGGGAGAACGCTTTAGCGAGAATGATAGTCTGGAGAACCGCCGCCTGCTGTGGCATGGTACAAACATTGCAGTGGTGGCAGCTATCCTTAAGAGCGGCCTAAGGATAATGCCTCATTCCGGAGGCCGTGTTGGTTGTGGTATCTATTTTGCATCTGAAAACAGAAAGTCTGCAAGTTACGGTGAGGCTGCATGAATAGACAGTGTTTAAAGATGATGCTAATGACTTTTGATTGCAATCATAACAATAATAGTAAATCAAAATTTTCTGCCATGCATTTTTAGTCCGCACATCTAATAATACTGGAGTGATGTTTCTGAGTGAGGTAGCCCTCGGCAAAGAACGTACCATCACCAGAGACGACCCTTCCTTAAAGAAGGCTCCTGCTGGCTATGACAGTGTGGTGGCACGAGGATCGGTTGAACCAGGTACAATGCTTCCACAATACTCCTTGAATACTGCAAATTTTAGCCTATCTTGCTCAGTATAATGGGAGAGCCTTGCGTCTTTGTGTGTAAAAACCAGGTAACTAGATTATTTTATTTCAGCTTGGCTCATTTCATTATAATGTTCTCCAATATTGCTATGAAATACCACTTAAGAACCATTGTGTAATAGGATATCATGCAGCATGTGTTGTTTGGCAACTCCTTTGTTTTCAGATCCCTCCAAAGACATCTTCATCACACTGGATGGCAAGAAGGTAGCTGTGCCACAGGGTAAGCCCATAAATCAGCCCAAGTTCTCGAAGACCAGCTTCGGCAACAGTGAATATCTCATCTACAAAGAGAGCCAGTGTCGCCTTCGCTACCTGCTGGAGTTGAACATGTAATTCGACTGCAGGGATGAGACAGGTCCTTTTAAAGAGAAAAGTTCCTCATTTTATCTATACAATAAGGGGCTTCCTAAAACATTTGGCTATGCTGTTTTCTTACATTATTATGATTATGATTGTCTTTATTCTTAGTTATTGTGCAGATGTTCCTACAAGATGCATAAATGACTCCTTGTGCCTTATATTTTGCACACTAAAACTGGCCCGAGTGTGATAGACTGCACTTCTGTTAAAAAACGGACACATTATATTAATCTTTTCCATTTACCACGAAAAAGAGGGTGTCCTTTAAAAGTCTCTTACTGCTATCTTTTCATCTTTATTAGATGTCTGAAAAGCCGATAGATATTTGCACTATTCTGTTTGAAATTACATGCTGCATTTTGCATCTCAGTTTTGTAGCTTAACATGTTAGATATTGCATTATTTTATTTAAGTGCCCGTCCCTAAAAAAAAACCCAAAAAACAATGTCTTCGATATGAAGAATGAATAGACTGCAAGCCTTTGAAATTATATAGACATTTTTAATAATGTTATATAGTAAAGCCGAGGTAAAAATGGTACCCTATGTAGAAATGCCTACAGGTATAAGAACTATCAAGTGCAATTGTGTGATCTGATATGTTGTTGAGCTGCTAACAAATATCCTGCTTTTGTAGTGAAGTGTAGTGATAAGTCATTAACAGATGGGACACATTTCTTGCCAAGTTGGTCTTCTAGATAAGTTACAAATGCCACCATATGATGTCAAGAATGATAAACTCCCTGTGGATTGTTTGCACTATGACAGAACTTGAATAAACTTGAGTGTTCCTCTACCTTGTTGCAGTGTTATTTTTTTGGATACTGGGCTTGAAGGCTTTATTTAATAAGACTTTGATTCAAGTTTTTTTTAAATACAGCTGGATGACATGTTATAAAAATGAATATAATTTATCTATATGGATGTAATACTGCACATCTAGAAAAGAAGGTTGATGATGGGTGAAAAAAAGGTTTTATAAACTTGCTTAATATGAACTGTATCACTATTTTTTCCCATCATGCACACAAATGATCTCAAGAAAGCTACTACAGATGCAACCCAGAAATTGTACACATACTGTTTTAACTGACCCAGATGTCACCTTTTTTCAGGGATGCAAAGTATTTAAGAAAAGGATTCAGCTGAGATTCTTGTGAGATCTTTCTTTTGGGCAACTCATATATAAAAAAAGTGAGGGAATTGTTGCTTTGTAATACAGGTAATTGAGGTGTAAAACATGATTAATCACCACTATAAAATAATGGCACAACATAGCATTTATTTTGCCTTAGTATATTTTTAAGTATGACAGCCTGAATCCCTTTTTATTGTCGGTCAAGCAGTCCCATACTATTGTACACAGTTTCATCTAACTTCATTTGCTTGTGCAGATATACAGAGCTTGTCTCTGCAGGTTAAATTGCCCTTTAAACTGGTGGTAATTAGGACCCAGGGAAGACTGAGCTCTTGAGGGGGACAGTGGAGTGTGTGTCTATTTGATAGAAGGAAAAAAAAACACAATTACACACAATACAATGTGTGACAGTCCGTGCCATACACAGCACTGGACATAAATGAGAGAGTTACAGAAGGAGGGGTGAGGACAGAGAGGAAGCATCATCTGCCATCTAAAATAATGGAATCAGTGATCATCACTTCTTTCATTGGGAATATGCATGTGTGATTAGTCTGGACCGCTGGAGTGTCTCTACCTCATAGTTAACATGGATTTTCAGATGGAAGACTGATGACTTTGCTTTGTGGGAAAAAGAAAAAAAGGAATGGGCTGTGTCTGGTTTGGGCCTATATAAACAATATGCAGGATTTCCATTGAAGCTTTGTCAAGTCAGAAACCTGGTTAACCTGTTCGGTGCCACAAACACAAACAGTGGCTCATGGGTAGGTAGTTTACACATTTTCATCTACTGCATGGATTTGTTTTTTGGTGATGAAAATCTAGGCAGTAAACATAAAAATTGTAATATTTGTTTCTTATTCTTACATTTCATACTGTGAATAGGATGAATGTTGTGAAAACCATGTTTCCAATCTTGTTCCATATGGACTTTCTGGAACAGAACTTTATTTATGTACATTTTCTGATTTATATCCTGAAAAAGATTGTAACAATGTGTTTTATGAGGCAAAAAAAAATTTCTTCAAAAAGCATTATGCATAAATACCATGCTCAGGCCTTTTAAAGATGGAGCAGAAAGCTTTGATTGCCTTTTAAGTTGCATGAACTTGGCACTAACTGACTGAAGCAGTAGACTTGCATTTCTTCCACATTAGTGGATTCATAATATAACGGTACATTTTAGCCCATATGTGCTACATAATCTCACAT
Organism: Scomber scombrus; assembly: GCF_963691925.1. Taxonomy (NCBI): domain Eukaryota; kingdom Metazoa; phylum Chordata; class Actinopteri; order Scombriformes; family Scombridae; genus Scomber; species Scomber scombrus. Next base: position 17,042,682 of record NC_084972.1, read on the forward strand.
GCACATTTGCTTTGTTCATTTACAAAAGCTGTGGTTGCATTTAATTTGTAGTGTTTGTGTTATTCCTTCATTAAATTTTCAGTCAACCAGATCTTTGACTTTGCAAGAAGTTATTTAGCACAATGTTATATAAAACAAAATGTATTGGACTGTATTTGGATCTTTAAAAAAGCACTCTGGGAAACCAAGTGAACACTTCAGACTACTGGAGCAGATCATTGCTTATTTTCCTCACAACTCTTGTCTGTACCTAAATTAACAGTGCAGAATAGACCTCAGTGTCAGCTGATTTTACATAAACAAGAGTAGTCATTGCTATTTTACTGTAAGCAGTTTCTAATCTATCTGTTTACACTTAAAATATTTAAAGCAGTGACCCAATTTGCATGCCTAAATGCTTACATCTTTCCAATTAGAAGACAGCAGTCAGCAGAATTGTAACTGTAACAGCCTTTTCAATGATTTTATTACAATAAATATATCAAAATTGGTTGTTTCTAACATTTACAAACTGTTTCTGTCTTTTCAACACAGGACGTCCAGACAATACATATGGTACAATGTGATACAAATGGAGCAAGTTGTGAATGAATAATGGCCGAGAAGTCTGGTCCCATGATATCCTCTCTGCCAAATCAACCCGTTACAAACCTTACAACTGTCCTATGGGGTCCAAATCCCACGGTTCCTGCTGATGTGGGTGTAGTCACAAGCTCACAGTCACAGATTAAAGACCTTTTTGGCTTGTTCTGCATGGTGACCCTTAACCTCATTGCTTTGTTGGCCAACACTGGTGTGATGGTGGCCATTGCTCGTGCTCCTCACCTGAAGAGGTTTGCATTTGTGTGTCACCTTTGTGCAGTGGACCTGCTGTGTGCCATTCTCCTCATGCCTCTGGGTATCATATCAAGCTCCCCATTCTTTGGTACTGTGGTGTTTACTGTTCTGGAGTGTCAGGTTTACATCTTTCTCAACGTTTTTCTCATCTGTCTGTCAATTCTTACCATCACAGCCATCAGTGTGGAGCGTTACTTCTATATTGTACACCCAATGCGTTATGAAGTCAAGATGACTATAAACCTTGCTATTGGTGTAATGCTCCTAATCTGGGTTAAATCAGTCCTCTTGGCTTTGGTCACACTGTTTGGGTGGCCAGCTTATGGAAATCAAAGCTCTATTGCTGCAGGTCACTGCTCTCTCCACGCAAGCCACAGTCGTCTGAGAAGAGTATTTGCTGTGCTCTTCAGTGTGGTGTGTTTCCTGGTCCCTGCAGTTGTCATCTTTGCGGTTTACTGTGCCGTGTACAAGGTAGCCCGTTCAGCAGCCTTACAGCAAGTCCCCACTGTACCAACCTGGGCAAATTCAAGCCCTGCTAAGAATCGCTCTGATTCCATTAACAGTCAGACTACCATGATCACTACCACTCGTACTCTGCCCCAGAGACTATCTCCAGAGAGGGCCTTCAGTGGAGGCAAGGCTGCCCTTACCTTAGTATTCATTGTGGGCCAGTTCTTGGTTTGTTGGTTGCCGTACTTCATCTTCCACCTGCAAATGTCTCTGACTGGCTCCATGCAGAGCCCTGGGGATTTAGAGGAGGCAGTCACCTGGCTTGCCTTCTCCTCTTTTGCAGTTAACCCATTCTTCTATGGCCTGTTGAACAGGCAAATCAGAGAGGAGCTCATCAAGTTTCGACGCTGCTGTCTGACACAGCCTGTGGAGTTTGGGGCCTCCAGCCATGAGGGCTCTCTTCAGGAGAACTTCCTCCAGTTCATCCAGAGAACCAGCAGCACAGCTGAAACCCGTTCTAGCTGTGCTAACTCCAGTCCCAGAAACACTATGGACCAGGGAGTTAAGATCCCTGGACAAATACCTGAGGAGCACCCTTAGACAACGAGCAAAATGAACTGCAATGCTAATATATGGACCATAGCTTTTTATGGTTGTGGGCAATTTTTCCTTCAAACTTTTTAAGTTTCCAGTGCCTCTTGTTGTTTAATTGCAATACTCCATTCAGGAAAGCTTTTCTCACTTTAGGTCTAGGTGTTTCTGGTTGTGATATTAAAATATTGATATTGTTATAAACACTCCCCTCTGTATATTTCCTCCACATTTATTTTAATGTGATGTTTGTAGAAATGTTTTTTTTATATCTTTGTAAATTTCTGAATGTGAAGTGTAACTACAATAACATGGAAATGTTTGGATGCATTTGTAAATGTTTTGTTGTTAATGTTGTATTTAATTATGAGCTAATTCTATTCTATAAGAGTCAGTTCAACATGTCATGTTTTCATGCCAGTAACAATATACTGACTTGAACATTGTAAAGTATTGGATGTAAATGTTGCCATGGTGTAACTCGATAAACAGACGCATAGCATGACTCCCACACATCAATAAATTATCCCCTCGTAGCACTAACATGCTGGCCTCTGCAGTGTGAGGAGCTCTTTCATGAATCTGAGGGACAATACCTCAGAGTTCCTGTGTGCGACAGATATGCTGAGAGACGGTGAATGTCACCTACCCCTGTCGTCATGGAAATTGAGTGAGCCTGTGACTCACATAGCAACAAAGACCTTTGGGCTGGATATACGCTTTAGCTTTAGATCCTGATAGGAGTCTACTAATTCTGGCTCATGCGTGCTTTTCACATGCAGACTGATTACACAAGGCCTATACATTCAGATACAGATTCATTAGCATATGAACAGAGGCCGAGGCTAGGTATCACAACTCTCTGCTAATATGGACTGCTACAATAGTGACATGGATACGGTAAAGCAGAGATAGTGAATTTACAATGGAAATCATTACTGGGTATTGATAATGCTCTGAGAGTGGTAACAAAGTGCTATTTTATGGCAGCTGCTGTTTGTATTAGTCTTTCACAAACAGAGGGAAAGACAGAATAGTGTGGTCACAGCAAATAATGGCAAACATTATTTTTCTGTATGGCTGTCACAAAGTGGGATGTACGCCACTCTTACATAACTGTGGCTGTGTATTAAGGACTTTGAGCTGCATATCATATTAGCCTTCTAACCAAGTGGATATGGATGCTACTTAAACAAAACACTGTACAGAAACTTGCTGTGAAACTTTTTCATGCATATAGACGTATGGATGTCATCCCAGATTATTGATTTTCATTATATTTTTTTATCTCAACATCTGTCTGTTTCTGTCTTTAATGCTTATTCCTGGTGTCTCCTCTCATTTTAATGCTTCACAAATGTCTCTCAAGTTTCCCTACATCAACAGGGCAAATTTTACATTATTAATAAGGTTTTGCAGGATTCAGGACATGCCAGTTACTGACAACACAATTCTCAAGCTTGCATGCTGAGATTGTAACTTCATAAACCCTTGTGTCCATAAAATAATAAAAACAGGATTGGACCAAAATATTAAGTGGATGTAAAGACAATATTTTTTCAAAACTGAACACAGATTAGGACACAGTCAAGATCAACATCATATCTATTCTTGTGGCCTTTGGAGTTACTATCCATCAAAAGGAAGCTATTCACAATATTAGAAGCTCTATATATCCCACTTGAGTTCAGCCATAATAGTTTATTAATACCGATTAGAAAGACATAAGTGTGCTTGTCCAGAAACATCTGGAAAGACAGGTGTGACTGTTAGAGCAAAGCATTCAGATGTCTCCTCTCAAATATGGCGAAGTTGTACAGTATGTGGGTGAATAAAAAAGGGGAGTGTGCTATTGTCTAGTATGATTTTTCAATGGTACCTGTTCAGTGTACATGGCAAGAGCTAATGTAAAACAACAAAGACATAGTTGCAATTGTCAAGAAAAAAAAGGTCATGAAGTCTCTGGGCATATCCAGTCAGTAAATCCCTGCCTGTTGAAACTGTACTCAGGGACATACATGGAATAGAGAACAACAAGGACAATCTTATAGACAAGTGATCCATAACGTAACAAAAAACAATTTCATCTGGACCTGTGACCTATAAGGACAGATTCCATGTCAGGCTGGAAGTTTGAGAGAGTTACTCTAGCATAACATTCAACCAGAAATCACAGCTGGGCATGCATAGGTGTTCAGGTTTTACTTTATACCCTCTTGATATTTATATTCATGAAAGATTTGGAATTTAATAATTTAATTTTATTCAGGAAATCTCCCTGAGATCAAGATGTCTTTTGCAAGAGAGGCCTGAGAACAGGTTACATACACACAGGATCACAATAAGACAGTTCATTCACATCACAATCATCAAGCAATTATCATACAGACTCACAGACACACTACTTAAAACAATCACAAACCTATCAACTTGTAAAACGTAAAAGTCCTTCAGAGGAATCAGTGTATTTAACTTCAAGCATATTTAATAATTCTAATAATAAAGCTTCAGTGTTTGGATACATCCAGATTGTTTTTGTGTATATCACCATGAAAGTCATACGAAAATATTTTACTCCAAGCCACAATAGGAGAAACACTACAAATTGTTTGCAGTAAAGGGAATATTAAGTGTTAGGAAACCACTGCTTAGATATTTATGGTCTACTGGTTTATGCACTGACAGAGCCTCAGCTGGCTAAAGCATAAAAAAAAAAATCTGCAGTCTTTATTGCCTGGGAATTCCCTTTAAATTAACACATTTTTAAAATAGGCAACATTAGAAATTCTTTACTTTGATTTTTCCTCTTTTCTTAATGGAAATCACTTATGGTTAAATTTGCGAACCAAGAGATGTGATAGATAGATAGATAGATAGATAGATAGATAGATAGATAGATAGATAGATAGATAGATAGATAGATAGATAGATAGATAGATAGATAGATAGATAGATATACTTTATTGATCCCAAGCTGGGAAATTACAGTGTAGCAGCAGCATTACACAGACACATAGTGACGATACAGTGACGATAACAACATATAGTATAAGGATATAAAGAATAAGAATATAAGAAAAACAAACTATACATAATAAAATAGCAAAATATAAAGAATAAACTATACATAATACAATAGCAAAATAGCAAAATTAAATAAAATAAACTGTAATGTACAAAAGTATAGACAACAGATTGGCAGTGTTGATTTTAGTGCAAAGTAAATGTGCGATGTGTGTAACTGTGTGTAGAAAATAAAGTAAGATATAACCTAATCAGCATCTGTAGAGGATCTACTAGTCTCAGACACAATCACCACACAAACTCCAGGGGTCTTCATCACCATGGTTTCCACACACACCATTAATCATCAGCTAATCAGACCCTGCCACCACTTCACTACCACTGCATCACTGATGTGATTGGGAACATAAGTAATTTGGTATTATTGAAAACATTTTTAGAAAATGAGCTATTTGGGCATTTGTGAGTGGAAAACACAGCTGATTTAACCATCAGTGAATAATGAAGATTTATCCAAAATAACCTGAGAGACAAGCCATGGCCAACAGAGTGCGCTATGTACTCATGAATTCCCCTCTCTTTTCTCCCTCCTCTCTGTTTGGACAAATCTAACAAGCCTTCCAGGAATTTTCAACAAACAATGAGATATATGTTATCTGCCAAGTGTCTGGCCATGATTTTTTCTAAATATCAACTATGCACTAGGTATGAACAAATACACCTTCTCTTGAATTAATTAATCAGGAAAATACGACGGTTCAGTGGTTGAAATGGTGACAGGGTAGGACATGTGGGTGAGGGAGGAATGCTTGCAGTGTATTACGGTGGCCGACAAGGGCCAAACTCACTGCAACGGCCAAACGCGTCCCCGTTAAGGAAAACAGCTTCAAGTACAGAAACGATTCAAATGTACAAACTCAAACACAAGTTTAAACGAGGTGCAAAAAGAGAAACGTGTTGCAAATGAAAAAACGCGCTGCAAAAAACAAAGACAAATGCAGCATCATCAAACGCGCTGCAAATAGAGAAACGATGCAGAGCACTAAACGTTTCAAACCAAGAAACCTTCTTCAAAAGCAAAACGCTTCATAGCCGGTCACTGCTCCAAACCTGCAGGGGGCGCTCGGGATGCAGAGAGACAGAACAGCTGACTGAACAGCTGACTGAACGGTGTTTCAGCGGAACGGTAATGTGATTTTTATTTGATTATATTTGTATGTTATGTTTATATCACTGTACAACGCACATTACGTGACGTTGTTTTTTATTGTAGTTTACATCAGACTCTACAAGGCTGCACATTTGCATGTAGATTAGCCTGCTTAATAAAATGATTAGAGATTGATATAAGCACCCGTTATAATAAAAAGTATAATAAAAAATTATTTTCTGCAGGACATTTTAGTACACCTTAAATGCCAGTTATTGAACCTGGATAGTGACAGAGAGAAGTGATTTTGTATATACAAGAACACAATCTGAACCTTTCAAGCCCCCTTCTAATCATTTATGTTACAACATCACTAATCTGTTTACCTGCACTGGTGCTAGGTTGTGCAACATCAACTTGTGCACGAGTGGCAGGTGTCTCCTCATTGACATGCTTTAAAAAAGTTAGATTTTTGCCACATGCACAGCAAAAGGCAGGGAAAGCTGCAAGCGCAGATCCACAGAATGGACAGTACATCTGCAAAAGGAAAGGACAGGGTTTAGGTATGGAAGACTGTGATAAGAGGGCTTTTTAATGTACTATTAAAGCGGGTGCTTATATCAATCTCTAATCATTTTATTAAGCAGGCTAATCTACATGCAAATGTGCAGCCTTGTAGAGTCTGATGTAAACTACAATAAAAAACAACGTCACGTAATGTGCGTTGTACAGTGATATAAACATAACATACAAATATAATCAAATAAAAATCACATTACCGTTCTGCTGAAACACCGTTCAGTCAGCTGTTCAGTCAGCTGTTCTGTCTCTCTGCATCCCGAGCGCCCCCTGCAGGTTTGGAGCAGTGACCGGCTATGAAGCGTTTTGCTTTTGAAGAAGGTTTCTTGGTTTGAATCGTTTAGTGCTGTGCATCGTTTCTCTATTTGCAGCGCGTTTGATGATGCTGCATTTGTCTTTGTTTTTTGCAGCGCGTTTTTTCATTTGCAACACGTTTCTCTTTTTGCACCTCGTTTAGACTTGTGTTTGAGTTTGTACATTTGAATCGTTTCTGTACTTGAAGCTGTTTTCCTTAACGGAGACGCGTTTGGCCGTTGCAGTGCGTTTGGCCCTTGTCGGCCACCGTAGGTGTATATATAAGGGGTGTTTCAACAGTACATGCGAAACAGCTTGATTAAATGACATTTGCATATTAAAATAAACCAAATGTAAATATTGAAAGCAGAGGGCTTTAAAGTTATTACAGTTGGAAGTAAAATAAATAATGCAACGCAACAAATGCACAAATTCATCCTCTATCTATGAAACTAAATACAAATAATAAATTGATAATAATAAAAACAAACAAAATATATTATCTTCCATACTGCCAACACCCTGTTTGACAGTTAATTGTAAGCTACAGAGCAAGTGTGTTTACATTGTCGCTCATTCTTGTTTTCACAAGCTTAGCCCATCAACTGCTGTCAATCAAACACAAACACCAACACACCTCTCCATCTGTCTGAGACAAAAAGGAGCATAATAGTTTCCAAAAAAATAGTTTTTTCTTTCTTTTTCCTTATACAGCAGGCAGCACCATAGCTCAGTGCTTAGCACTGTTGGCATTGCCTCACAGCAACCCTTGCTGTCCCAGTGGGTTTGCATGTGTTTTCTCCTGCTGCTCCGGTTTCCTCCCACCATCAAAGATATGTATGTTAGGGTTACTCCTTGCAGTGCTCCTGACCACAGGTAGAAGAACTGGAGTTGGTACCAGAGTGCTGCACTGTGGCTGATTACTGCTCCTCTTGTGTGTGTACATTTTATAACATTCATGACATTTATATTACGGTGTGAAAATGGATGACTAAATGTGATTTCAGTGGTACCATTATACAGACGTATAAAAAGTGGGCTATACAAGCAAAATCTGCCAGGCTGGCTATACTGTCAAAATCATAATGTATTAGTTGATATGTGCTTTTTATTATTAAATATAATTATATTACTGTTTTGGAAATATGGTGTTCATATCCCCAAATGAACCTGTGCGCCCATAGTGATGTCATGGTGTACTGAACACACCCAGGGCTGTATTCTGAATCACTGCAGCAAGGTAAGAAGTTAAACCATGGAAGAGCAGCAAAAACAATATTTTCAGGGAGCATTAAGTTGCAACCCAGGTATTACATGTAGTGCCACACTAGACAGTGGCTCAAAAGAGTGACTACAATAAATGAGTTTGGCTGCAGTCACTTTGCAGTGAGGGTTTCAGTTGGGATTGATGATTAGGAGTATAGCTCTTGACAGCTCTTACAGCTTTTGAAGCTGTTGAAGTGGTGAGTACTCTCTTTTTAATTGGACAACACTGAGGACCTCATAATCACAACATTGCCATAATACTCCCACATGTCATCATCCCTCCTCTGATTTTTAAGGGGGAGGTGAAGGCTGATTTTATGCAATTTACCACTGGACATTTCTCACGCAGGTCTAAATGAGACATGTCATGTACTGTGTCAAATGGAAAATGTCATTAAAGAGAGGCCTGTTAAAGGCAATAAAGGCATTCCTCAACAAGGGGAAAGGCAGTCAGCGGGTCACTATGTTCCACCTGGGTGTCAATGACAAAGCTGCAGAGGTTACAGCAGTACATCGCCATCTTCCAGCTACAGCTACGCCTTGCATATCCTCCATGTTTCCAATGACATGACCAAAGCAGTCAAACAAGCTCAACTTGGTGGACGTGGAGAAGCAGGAATTTAAACAAAAGAAAACTACAGGAGAACAGATGGACGTAACAGTGGAAGTACAATCTGAAGATCTGCATTCCAGCCACAGTGACGTGAGGCCTCTGATTCATGACAGGGATCCCAAAAGAGTCAACAAGAGTCTTAAGGTAACTATTATGCACCTTCACCATGATTTAACCCAAATAAAACACATATAAACCTTCACAAAGAACACCAAGTACAGGCCACCATTTGAGGTACTGTGTATTATTCCAGTCAAGAGACAGAGATCTTGACAGGTTAGTAAAATAAACATACCACTACTCCTGTCTCTATTGAATTGCAGATAGCACTGAGCATGCAAAGCTGAAATTGAGCAGGAATCTATGTATGGTTTCAGCCTAGAATGGATTTTTTTTTAGATGATTGATAAATACAATTTACAAATGGAGCTTCATCCGTGACACATTTTCTTACATAACATTTAAAAATCTATATATATTTTACACACTGGGGGAAAACCTGTCCCCATCAATCAAACATTTACAGTGTCTCTGTGTGTGTCTTGAGGTCACGTTTGAGGATGTGATTGCAGAACCTCCCTCAGTGCGCAGCTTTGATAAAGTGTGGCTGTGGAGTCACGCCCTGTTTGAGGTGTCCAGACTGTGGTGCTACCGCTTCATCTCCCTCCTGCTGGCAGTGCCGGTCTCGCTGGCAGCAGGGCTCCTTTTCGCTGTGCTCAGCTGCCTTCATATCTGGTAGGACTGCTATTAAACTGAATATGCAGTAGACTTACAGGCAAGGAAAAACAGCTTAATGTCTATTTGGTAAATCATTTAGAAATTGTGACTTTTTTCTAAAACAGTTTTCTTTTAGAAGGATTTCTGTTTTTTATTGATAAGATGAGCTCATGTTTTGTCCACTTCCATGTGTCTCCCCAGGCTGATCATGCCCTGTGTGCAACTCCTTCTCATCAACATGCACTGGGTCCAGACTGTGTGGGGCAGCATACTGAACATTCTCATCAGCCCCTTCTTTACCAGTGCTGGAAAGTGCTGTGGTAGAATCACCATCCTTCTGTCAAAAGATGAAGACAGGCATACACAAACAAGAGCTGAGTAAAGAACAGATGACAGAGAGGGGAAAAAAAAGATTGGTAACAGATTGCATACTAATTGCTTACAGGTAGATTACGATCTGCATCATAATCTGAGGTTATTTAGAATTTTTGCTTTGATTGTCATAATATTCGCCATGCTGACATATATGGCAACATGTTATTTTGTTAATGATTTGGATGTGTGATGTATAAAGTACAGTAAATTCTAAGCTAGGACGTAATGAGGGCAAGACCAAAAATTTGCAGATACAATATATTATAAGTTAATTTGCATTCCTGTAAATCAGGAGAGACTAACAGGAATTAGGAGAAGGTGACAGAGTTGAGAGCATCTTAACAGCCTCATAAATGGTTTGGTGTGTAACTATGAAAATGGCTGTAATGATATTAATATCGATTTTATGACATTGTATATATTGACTGAAATCATATCAATTAATTTTAAGAATGTATTTGTTTGTTTTTGAATGTATTGGATGTACTACTCTATGTTGTATATGGAGATTTGTTGTCCCACATGGCCAAAGACTGTAACATGGTTTATATGACAGATGTAAAATGTCACCTGGTACAGGAAATCACCAGGAGCCAAAGATGAAATAACAGCAATAATAAAGATGCAAAGGCTTCTTGGCATTCAAATCAGCTCTCATCAAAGCAGGAAGCACAGAGTGTAGAAAAGCCTGTTTTTGCAGATATCAATCATTTTTTCTCTCTAAAATAAATTCAGTTTACTTGATGTTAAAAGATAAAACATCTATGCAACAGTAACCTTGGTGCAAACATCATCAAATAATTGTGTACGTACGTTTAAATAATATGAAATGTGTGTGTAATATGAAAGTGCACTGTGCTTCTGCAAGTACAGTAACAGGCCTCAGTGATTTCACTGGGGTCAAACACAAAGATAGGTTAGACAATATCTTGCGTTTAAAAGAGTGCTTTTTAGAGTTAAAACAAAGTGACTAAACTGGGCTTGACAATAAAGTAAAGAAATAATTCCCCTACTTTTAAAAACAGTAATGAATAACAAGAGCAGCAGCCATCAACAATATCTGGTCAATCTAATCATGCACAGTTGAGGTTTATTTACAGGATGTATTTGAGAATTTAATAAAGATTTTACCTAAAAATCTTGTAAGAAATGACCGCTCTTAGGAATTAAGATTTTAAAAATGTAAGAATATTACTTTAAAAGGTATGACAAATCCTAAAAAGCATTTTGTATATGTGTTGAGTAACCCAGTACTAAGCATTTCAAAGGGAGCATCATCAATATTTGTGAACTTACCCAGTCACTGATACCTACTCTCACCATTACATTCTGTGTGACTCTAAATTTAGGGCCTGAGAGCCCTGTGTGTCTGTCTACATTAAATGGAAGACATGAGCCGGCGCAGTCTCAGCTGAGTGCATTGACAGTCATACAGGCAGAGGTATGCCCACCACCACTCTTTGCTGAGCTATTTCTGTCCTTCTGCCTCCACGCCTAACTGCCCTCCACTCTCTCTCCACTGCCACTCCAAGAATACTCCTCTAATTGGGTTCGCTCTTGATCACATGCACTCTGATCCCATTCCACGCCCTCCTCATCCCTGTATCTGCCACCAGGGAACTCGGGCAAGGAATACCAATCCATGTGCCTGTGTCACACTTCCTGTACTGCTCTCACACCCCACAGACTGAGATAAATACCAACAGAGAGCTGGGGCCTTTTACCAGCTTTCACAGTGGCTATCTCTGCTCCTCCTCCTCCTCCTCCTCCTGCCCTTCTTATTTGGCAGCACGACATGCATACATGAGTTTGTTTATGCAACACGCTGATATATAACCCTATGACTGATAGCAACAACTGCACAGCTGAAGGAAGACTGAATCAGAGTCTTATTTTGGGGGACTATTGAATTTTATGTGTCAGACCTTGATAAAGTCTGAAATATTTGAAGCGGCTTGGAACCTGCCCTGAACACGCCTTTTGTTGTGCACTATTAATACAGTGGAACATTTTAATCACTGAACCATTAATTGTTATGACTGCAATTATGAAATTATATATTTCCATTTTCCTCCATTGGAGGCCCTCTTAATGGATTGCATTTTCTTTAATGTCCACGCAGTTCTTTCATAATTTATTGGGGCATTGCATCTGTAAAAGAAATTAACACTTACGTTTAGCATCTGATGCAGGAAAATGAAAACATAATAATAGTGGGACAATTTTAGAATAAATATAAACTGAAGAATAAACCAACATAAAACAGCTACTGTTTACATTTCAGAGTGTAGCACATCACTAATACTGTTAGCATTTTGTGTTACTGGCCCACTAATTTTTTACTAATTTACTGGAAATAATTAGAACATTTGGTACAAAATGTGTTAAATGTGGGTTAGTTGGTGATAACTTGCTCATTATAGGTTATTTAGGTTTAAACATAGACTTTCTTTTCAAAAATGTCTTAATAAATTAATTAATAATTCACTAAAAGTAGTCACTTTGTAACTGTTAATTCTCACAATGTATAGATATAGTTTATAGAATAGACTATATTACCAATAAATATTACCAATTTAATCAATGTAACACTTTTTAAAGTTTCTGATTATTTGTACCAATCACCCTTTCTGTAAAAAAAATAAATAAATAAATTAGACAAATAACCATGAATTAGATTTTAATACTGATGACTTAAAGTGTATTAAGAAATTACAAGTTCACTTCTACACCTCACTTCAAGCATATTAAAGGTGATGAGTTGAAGGATCCTGCATCAGTGAAGTGTATTTTAATGTGAATGAATCAAATTACTGCATCTGAATGGTAAACTAGAGTCATAGTGTGTCTACATTAACAATACTCATGGTGACAGTTAATCAACTTTTTGTCTACTTTTGTCTCTTCTGTGGTAAAAAAAAAAATTCAAATTAAATTCAGTATTAGGATACAAAATACTGTGTCCCAACTGTAGCCAGAGCAGGAGGGTGTGTTTGTGTGGCAGTAAGCCTCATTCTGTGGTGGAAGTTCGTGCCACTGTGCAAACCCTGCCCAGCTAGCCCCACAGCCCTATGTGAAATGTGACACAACCCTGGGTTCTCCTTTAAGGCATGCCTTTTCTGTCCGCGTGTATTACATTGTGTGTGTGTGTGTGTGTGTGTGTGTGTGTGTGTGTGTGTGTGCGTGTGTGTGTGTGTGTGTGTGTGTTTGTGTGTGCCTATGTGTGTGTGCCTATGTGTGTGTGCCTATGTGTGTGCAGGGTGGGGGTCAGGCCCCCATTTTTACCAGGACGTCTGCAGCAGCTGTCCACTGGCATGCCAGCGGGTGCGTCACAGTGGTGATACAGGGGTTCAGAAGGCGGCTGTGTGCAGTTTGATCCACGAAAGTTTACCCTCACTGTCTCCGGCCAAACCAGGACCTGCAACCCCACCATGGCGGATCAGTACCAGTACAACACCAATGAAGAGAAGATTGTGAAGGACAGCCACACCAAGGAGATCGATCTCATTAACAGAGACCCCAAGCAGATCAATGAGGACGTGGTGAAGGTTTGTGCAGCATTGGAGACACCACCCTGTCACAGCAGGATTAAAGAAATTGTATCCCTATGTCATGTCATGTGTGGAAGTGTGTAGAGAAAATGCATAAAGTGGTTGCTAGGAACAAAGACAGGAGAACAGGGTATTATACTGTCTGGAAAATCCCTAAATAGACCAACAGCTATTCCTGTTGCCTGTGCAGAGCATGAAGTTTATTTTGGGAATGGGGTAGAAGAGCGTGAAACTGATACACTGCTCCATTGGTTTTATTTAGGTTTGACAACTGTTTATCCTGAGATTGTTGCCATGCATCACCACAAAACATTTTCTGTCAGAACTGAATATTTGTTTGGATTAGATTTTGTTTGACAGAAAAGGTTTTCAGGAAAACATGGTCAATGAGGATAGTAAATCATGAGTTATGAGAGCATAAGCTTAGTGTCAGTTTAGCTCAGTTTGGAATGCCATACAGGCTCATGATGTTTTCAGCAAACAATCAAGAAAATGATAAAGATTCTTATTCCCAATAGCCTCGTCTCCAGTTGAAAGTATAAGTGATAAATTGGCACTTACATTTCTAATATATACAATCTTTATCCTCTTACATACTCTAAAGAGTGGATCGCCTATAGCTATTGAAAGTGTCCTCAATTAGATAAGGAATCTTATCTACTGAGTAATCAGATTTACAACCACAACTACATGGGTGTCTGTCTATCGTTGCTGAAAGAACACTGATGCTGTTTTGCAGAATCTGACTCTAGCAATCCCCTCTCAGGGCTGAAAGAGACCAAACCAGAGAAAGTATAAAACAGTGCATGTCCAGCCATTCATTCAGAGGATGATCTGCGCCTGCTATTCCCATACTGATCCTATCCAAGGGTGTGGAAGAAAGGAAATAGTTGTCACATGTGCAGTGCGTCTGCCTGCCATGATTACTGACAAGTTACTTAACATTTTATTGCCTGGTCTCAGCTGAGAATGCGATGGCCAGTTTTTCCAAAAGACCAGTTGTTCTCATGTATTTTACATGAGGGGAACTCTGGTTACTAAAATTGTCAGAATTGAGCTTTTTACAATGATTTGGGCTGAGCATTAAAAAAACACTTTATAACTTCTCCTGTATGCCACTACATTACGTTTTTTTTATTCTATCAAGTGCATCAGATAATTGGTTTCTCTGCATAAATTTGACCAAAACACTCTGCAGCTTTAATAAGCATAATCTTTAAATGTAACATTGGCATGCATTTATTACTTGAAGCACATGGTGGATTAAAAAGAGTGTCCTCAGAGATGTGTAGTATTGAAATGCTCTTTTAAATTTCTTATAAGGTGGAGTTTGAAGATGTCATTGCAGAGCCAGATGGTACACACAGCCTGGATGGGGTGTGGAAGCTCAGCTACACCACCTTCACTGTGTCCAAATACTGGTGCTACCGCATCTTATCTGCTATCTTCGGGATCCCTGTGGCTCTGCTCTGGGGCTTCCTGTTCGCCTGCATCTCATTCTGCCACATCTGGGCTGTGGTTCCCTGCATCAAGAGCTGTCTGATTGAGTCTCAGTGCATCAGCCGCATCTACTCTCTCTGTATCCAGACCTTCTGTGATCCCTTCTTCGAAGCCCTGGGCAAGATCTTCAGCAGCGTGCGTGTGGCATTGCGCAAAGAAGTCTAAGAACTCATACAGTAGTGTTTGTAGAATGATCGAATGAAGAATGGTATCTTTTTATACACCACAAGACCAGCCCTTGCATCTTGCTTACTCCCTGTTACTCCTGGTCTGCCCTTCATAACATGCCGCTACCCACTCTCCTATCCTCAGTCTCTGAGCTATGAGTCCTGACATCCCCAGTGTTTCCTTTTGCTACCAGAAGCTCTGTGACAGCTGCAGTAGGCGGCGTGTTTCTCTGACAGCTCTGGCACTCCTGGAGGGCTCAGTGCTCCTCACTGAAAGAGAAGAGGGCTGCCAGCCATGAGGAAGATCCGTCTGTCCTCATTTATTTGTTTGTATGACAAAAAGCTCAGACAATACCTTCTCATTCACAGCAAATGAAATGAACTCCTCAATACTGGTGCACCTGTGGATGATGCTGCTAGTGTGCATTACATTTGGTTATACTCAAAAGTATACTGATGCTTTATGTTGCTTTGTCTGGTATTGTTTTATTTCATATTGATTGAATTGAATTTGACAGTTCTATATATGTATACATCATCCTATTAGAAAAGCCCTAACCAAATGACGTTATCATTTTGTCCAAAAAAAAATTGTGATGACTCTGAAATAACTCGGAGTAACTGATGTAGCTGAGGTAACAGACTTTTTGGAGACGTGCAGATGTAAGAAATATGTTTGGAACCAGCCATGCAGATAATCTACTTCCTTTTATCAAATGTATATGAGTGGAATATTAACTTTTTTGTATATTTCAATCAATTATGTGTAAACAAGTATGGACCTAACTACTAAATGGTGTAAAGTAAGAAAAAAAAACCTTTAAATGGTCTGTTGTGTTGTTTTGATTTGGTATTGAAGTGTGGAGCGTTTAGCTAATATTGTATAACCGCAGTCAGGAAGGGCACAGTAGAAACAGTTTTAAGTCTGAGACTGTCAACTTTAATAAGTGTATTTCACTACAGGAGTGGTGTTTGATTGAAAATATATTTTGTGTATTTGTCATTGTGAGAAGCTTAGGAAATACATTTATTCAAAGTGTGTCTCAGTGATATTATTAGTAACATCTGAGAACTGTGACCCACTAGAGGTTGCTGTTGTGTCTTTCAAATGGCCCTCTTTGGTGTCTGGGATCTATTACTGATAATTTAGTGTTGCCACTCCCCTCTTTGAGAAGCCATGTGTTTCACTCTGGCTGATAAATTAAAGTCATTTATGGCACTAAAAGTGCTAGAAAATGAACCGAGTTTAAGGAGCCAAACAGCACACTGTATTAAACCATTATTCTGATTAATGAACTGTATTAAACTGTGTAATTACTGTGGCTGATTTATTCATCAGGTTGTGTGGTCAAGTTTAATTAAAAAATAACATTAAGAGCGTCTATCACTTTCACCCCAGCAGAATGTGCACAGTAATAATTCTAACACATTTTGTGGATTTTCCCAAAATTCAAACACGTTTTGTAGAAAAACCAAAGCTTTGCATTGATGTTTTCATCAGTCTTCATCTTCATTTTGCAAGGGAGTTTCAAGTTTATCTTTATGAGAGTTAACTGCACACAGACAATAATTTAAATGTTTTATCCTCACAAGGACATTTGCACACTTAACTAATAAATGTATTTAGATACAAACTGACCTCAGAAATAATACAGAGATGGTGAATATGTAAAAATATTAATATTTTCTGCAAATACAGAGTTCATGATTTTATTGATTTATTTTTCTTTCTTGCAAATAATTAATAAAATTTTTGCAATTACAGACATACATTTACATATAAAATATATGCTATATCTCCACATCTATTTTGAATATTTTGGATAAAATACCTAAAAATACCAGAAGGAAGGAAATTCATAGTGAATGTCTTTGATGTGATCTGTTAAGTCTTTAGTGCCACTTGTTGCCTTTAAATGATTTATGGTTTTAACAGCATTTGCCTGATAGAGTATTTTCCAATCAAACAAGATTGTCTCATAAAACGTCACATTATCAAGGCTATAAGGGGAGGAAATCCCCCCTCTAAATATAGTAAATCTAAGGTACAAAATAATTTATAATATATATAATATAATATATACAGCAGCAGTGCAGCTATTCAAGACAAATATTGGCGTAGTATCATTTCAGCGCTTGATTAATCATTACCATAATCCACACAATAAAAGAGCTGAAGCAACAGCTGTGCAGTATAATGCAGTCTGCAAGAAATAACCTGTAAGAAGTATTTCAATAGAATTACCTGAGGCCGTTCTTTGTAGTGTTGTTGCACTTTGTTGTCTTATGATAAAATGTTAGTGTAAGGTGGCAGAGAGACAACATATCAGGATGATCTTAATAATGGGGTTTTAATTTAATCATCACCTATCTCACAGTGTCTCAACTGAAGTTCAACACTATCAATTTCATGAAGTTAATATTTATGCAGAGTTACTGTATACTTTACAGTTGTTGGTACTATTCAGGTCACTAGACTGCTTTGATTAAAATAACAAATACCAAGTGAATAACAACTTAGATGGCTCATATACTTAACATTGGCAATGAAGATATTAATATACAACTGACTAAACAGCAGCCATACACTTAATTAGCTTAGCAAAATGACAGACAAAGGAAATCAATGTCCACAGCTTACCATTATTGTCACTTTGAGCTGGTTCATGAACCATGTAGCTAATGCCTCAAGATGCTTCCAGAAACATAAGTCACTTCAATTCATTCCAGTGGTCTGCACAGTATCGAGATCTCAACCCAATAAAGCATTTCGGGAGTGTGTCGGAACAGGATGTTCAAAGTTTAAATGTGCTGACTAAAATTTGCAGGAACACTGTACTGTTATTGATTCAGTGTGGTCGATTGTCCCTCTGGAACATTTCCAGCGCCCTAACAAGGATTTCTTCTTCTTCTTATTCCACACTGTTCAGGAGGCAAAAGGAGCTCCAATAAGTACCTGCCAGGCGTAAATGATGACCTCATCTTTTTTTTTTTTTGCTTTTGCTCTTTATTTGTTTTTTAAAGCTTTTTTTAAATCGTTACCAGTGACAGTTATGACATCTCACATTTAACAATATCTCAAGTAACAGTTTACAAGTATGCAATCCATTGCAAATGTAACTAAGTAAACAACATACAATATCTATAACAGATGAGCAATTTTATCATAACACAGACAAACGGGATCCATAAGCTCTACTGGTGACAATAAACAAATCAATAGCATTGGTGGCCGAGGTCAGCAGTGCTTTAAAAGTCATTTGAATATCCTCTTTTGTTTTACTTTCTCTGCACTGAAATGTGTAAATATATACTGTACACTTAACGAAAAACGAAAAACAAAACATAAAACTCACACAAAATATGAATTTGATTGCTCAGCTTAATCAATGATTATCTTTTAAGAATTAACAAAATATTGCCCCAAAATATTCTGTACATTCCTCTTTTTCACATATCCATTTCTACTTTACCCTGTAAAGTACTGTAAATTAAATAATTAAGACTTTTGTTTGCCCTCTTATGGGCTGACAGAAACCTCAGGATCAAAGGTATCTGAAAGAGCTGACAGCTTTTTAATTCATGAGTGACGGCATGTGGTGAAAGGCAGGGATGGCAGGAAAGTGGGGAAGTTGCTCATGTGGTAGAAGTCTGTGTGATACTCCTCTGACTGCTAGTGCTTTTAATGGCAAACGTTGAGGAGTTGCTCTTGTGACTGGAGTCAAAGTCACGCTCACAGCGGCACTGGGATGATTTGAGGTAGCGTGCAGAACAGCACAGAAAGTTCTGCCTGAGATCCTGGAACAGATGCCCAGCGAAGCACATGTAGATCCAGGGGTTGCAGCAGCTGTTGAGGCTGGCCAGCAGCATGGATATGATGAAGGGCATAGCTGTGGGTGAGGGGAGAGACAGGAAGATTACTGAGCTGCGACAACAGAAAATGAAAGATTTACACCATAATTGGATAGAACCAGGAGCTTGTTTTCTGTGTCAGTGGCTCGTAAATTCTTCATCTGTGGTCATTCTTATCGCCCTTAGAGACAAAACACATGAGTATATGGTTTTACTTGTGATTATTTACATCTTCAGCTTAATTAATGCTCATTAGCCATGCTAGCAGTGTGGGTCTAAGGATGGCAATGCCAGTCCAGACTAAAATTTCTCAAAAACAGTGTAGGAATTCTAATAACTTTAGTCATCCCCAACTTGGGCAGAATTATCTAATGTAGTCAAACATTTTAAATTGTTTAATTGGTTTACTACCAAATACCTGTATCTGCCTCAGCTGTGCTTTGTTTGTAGAGCTAATTAGCAAATGTTAGCTGCAATGTTATGTGCAAAAATAGGATGTTGAACATGGTAAACTTGCTAAAAATCAGCATGTTAGCATTATCACTGCAAGTGTGTAGAATGCTGACTTTAGCATTTAGTTTAAAGTACCACTTTTTAGAGCAAGTGCAGCCTCAAAGAGCTGCTAGTATGGCTGAAGACTGTCTTGTGTCCTTTTTACCCAAATATGCAAATAATTCAATTACAAGTTTCAATCATACAGTGAACTGATTATAGCTGGGAGGCCATCAGTTTGAAAATAATCAAAAGAGTTCAAGGCAGCAGTTACACCTTCAATTAAATAAATTTTGCCAAAGCATGTACTCTCTGAGGAAGGCGACAGTGTTTGAAAAAAGCAGAAGAAAGCATTTTCTAAAACAAAGCAGAATTCCTACAAACAGACTTTCAAGGTTGACGAGTGAACAAGGTTGCTCACATATCATTGGTGATACATCACAGCAAGTAGCATGCAGTGGCATGCTGGATGACATTTATGGTATGTCAACTCCACCACCTAACTGACATTTGGCAAATGAGTTTCGGATTCATGTAATTAGCCTGTATCCCGTATTTAACCTCTTCTTGCTGATTGCTAATCTTTTTCTCAAGCTGTCTGCACTTCTGCTACTCTTGTGTCGTATCTAATGGGGTCCCTGAGCTCTAACGGAAAAATGTTTCAGTATAAATGATCCCTGGAATGGCACAAAAGTCACACATGATTAATAAAAATCGATCATCAGCCATTAAGGGTTTGATTTATGGGACTTAAACATGAGTTTAACTGAGTCTAGATCATTCAATTACCCTTTTACCACGGTGTCATAGGTTTTATAATCTATTTATGAAACGTTCTGCAAAAAGGCACCAAAAAAAAGTGAGAATGTCGGTTCTGATACGTAAAAGTAATGATACAAGAAACATTTAGCCATGCTTTGCTATTATGCTGCTGACATGGATGAAGGAATATGTGCCATTGAAAACTGCGCAGAGCCTAGATGTAATTTAAGTAATTGGGGGAACCATCACCAAAAAGTCTTTACTGAATCAACTCACAATTTCTATCTCAAGTGAGTGATAAATCACACAGCAAATGAAAAGGCAGAATATCCCTGGGTGGTACATCTGTCTGACTGTCAGAGCCGATACAGGCTGGCCCTAAAGACTCCTCAGCAATTCATTAACACGAGCACGTAATGTGCATTCCATCTCTCTGAAGGCAAGTACTCAATTTCATATTGACGCTATTTATATGGATTTCACATGGAGTGATTTTCCTTTAGAGGTGTCTCTATGGATATGACAGTGTTGTGTCTCTCACTGCTTGTCAGGGCTCTGTATATATTTTTGAATAAGTAATATTATATATAATAATATCCCAGATTGAACACTGGGATTTATGTTCATCGAGCACTTAATGCAAATCAATAATTTAGTCAAGCATCAGAGGGCACAAGGCTCAGCAGTAGTAGATGTTTATATTCACAGATTTTTTTGGAGCTTGGGTGAGTGTCAGAGTCAGGGTTTATCCTTCAGGTGTTTTTCTCTTCTACATAATGAAATCTATCCGGCTGCTGAATGTGAAATCACAGATGCCAATGGTGTCACTCTGACAAAGCCTAGAGTAATGGGGCATTTTACTGTCTTGTGACATTTCCAAAAATGGTATTGATAAGCCTAATAGGGTGCTAAAAATTGTAAACTTTCTAATTGTGACAGGAATACTAGAGGGGATGATGCCATTTGGCTCTTTGATCATGCATTTTAAAATTAGACTGATTGGCTTGATGAGGACATTGCAAATAGGGTTCAAAAATATCCAACACTGCTGCACTGATCCAGCTTTAATTTAACTTGGACAGGTTATGCAGCTCAAGAGATTGCTGCATCACTTGTGGCAGAAGACAAGCCTTAACTTGGACAAGAGTGGAGAAATTCTGGGGATTTGTATCAAGCAAAGAAACTACTGCTTGCACAACCTTGTGCAATGTTGTGTTGATGTTATGCTGAAGTGTAAGCTTGATTGATGTTGATAAAGGAACAAAAATATGTTGTTATTAGGAGTATAGTAATATACTCCCAGTCACTCAAAAACATACTGAAACAATTGACTTTTTTCCTGCACCATAGAAAGAAACAAATAAGTGAAAATAATAACTTTTCATCACTCTCATCTTCTAGTAATCTTTCATATAAAATGTTATTGATTCAATGGTAAACATAATAAAGATATCTAATGACCCATGTAATGTCATAATCTGTGTTTGAGGTCTGTTATCTAAATATTTGCCATAGGTCTGCAGGTTACTTACCATAAGAAATAATTATGCATTAATAATCTGTTTTATTATGCTACTGGGTAATCTTTCATGACAATATGCAGTTATAAAGGAGCAAAGTGTGATCCAGTCCCATCCCACAATCAAAATTCAACACACATGAATAAAATCTGGACTTTCATGAAACAATTATTAAATCTGATTATGAACCTATAGTTGTATGATGCTCTGTGTTTGTGTTCACATCATAAATGTGTGAAACACATCTTTATGATGTTTTTCCTTCTCTGTTCTGAGCTGTGTGGTCTGGCCTCACTTTGACTCTAATGGACACTTTGTCTCCAAGCACACACATGCAGGTGACACTCCAGCCTATCTTTTGTACACAAACACTGGCACGTGTCTGCCAATTCTGGCCTTTCTGAGAGCTGTTCACGTGGAGGAAAGCCAACAGACATCACCCCCCTCCCTGCACTGATCGCTCTAAAACAGGAAAGAAATCAATCACTTTTTTCCATTCAAAGGCTGGAGTAATTCAGTTGATCCTTTCTGGCCACTGTTACTTTGAATATCATTATGAGATGTAATATCAGAGCCAATAGTTATTTCATCAGTGCATCAAAAAAATGTCTACTCTTGTAATGTGCCAGTGACCAAGTGTTGGTCTTGTGTATGTTGTACCTGTTTAGTTCCAAAGTGTAAATAGCTGGTGTGAACAATACAGCTTGAGAAGGATAACAGCAACACAGAACCTTTTGCATCCAACAGAGACAAAAGGGGGAAAAAAACTATGGCCTCTGACACCAAAGTATGTTTTCTTCCTGACATCCTTGTTTTATTTTTAGCATTTCTATTGTTTGTATTACAGTATGTAAAAAGTCTCCTTTTACTTTGTCTGAGGAAATACCAGTAAGCGATAGAAATCAGTTTGGAAAATAAGGTTTACACCGTCTTTATGGTAAAAAAAAAACAAAGTTATCTTGTTTCAGAAAGAGAAATTCTGTGCAGTCCTCACATAAATGGCTCTAATTAGATTTACCTTTCACTTTTCCAGTAAAGCAAAGGTCCCCACAACAAATTGACAAATTATAGCTTCTCTAGGATTAAACCATTTTCTTTAAAAAAATAAATAAATTAGGGTAACACATATGTGTGACTTCCACATGTACAAATACAACACGAAGTTAATTTGTCACATTAAATCGCACGTTGCATTGGTGTGGCCATAGCCTAGAAGATCAATAAACATAGGTGCTACCTACAGTCGACGGCTGCTTAGTAGCCTATTGTGGTTAAATGTCAACTCCACACTCCAACGTGCCCCTCAGGCACAAATAAAGGTGCTTGGTGAGCAGTGGCGCACACTAATTTGATTAATGATTAGCCGTCACTCACTCCCAGGGTCAGAGGAAACTTGGGAAGTTCTGCGTTCAGCTTATTGCGCACTTTAGCTCATACGCTCAATCACTCACATTTGTAACCAAACACATGAAGGTATATTCAAACATATGATTAAATAATTTCACAGAACAAAATATGGATACGGCGTTTAACCTCGGTGGTGGGGAGACAGGGAACATATACTGAATCATTAGAAATATTTGTATTGTAGGGACATTTTTCGTTTAAAAAAATCCTAATACTATCAATTTTCTGAAACGACCAAATATCGCCCTCAGGAGTATGCAATAGTACTAGGCATTTATAATTCAACCAGCAGAGGAAACAGTCCAAAGTTTCCCCTGAATTTTTGTTTATGCTTTCGTGATATCTTGAGATTAAACATCCTGTGCTGACCTTCCCCGCCCTGGCTGGACTGATTACCCTGACACGAAGCAGCAGAGACCGGGTTCCCTTGAGTCAAAGCTCCGTTGTATCACCCGCGTGAGTGAAAAAGACTGAACAAACACAGCTGAAAATTGCGTTTTTGGTGTCTCAGTTTGCCCCAACTGAACGATTTCGCTCGCATCCTCGTGCGTAAAAAGAACTGATGCGCACAGCAAGAGTGAATCACATATACCAAGCCATTTCCTGGCTGCAATATTGTAAGGAAAAATGCGTTAAAAGGTTGGGGGATCGGTATGTTAACTGTTAAAGTACATTATTGGCACAACAGTCTTTACGCATCATCTGCGTGCCCTGCTTATAATACTGAAGTCTAAATTTTAACCTACCCTCACGGGGCGCTGCTGGATCCCACGCAGACCACATCTGAACAGAGAAAAAAGGGGTCCAGCAGACGATATAAGCCACGACTATGACGAAAGTCATTTTCACCGTGGTTATCTTCGCCTTAGAGATGAGCTTAACGCTACTGACACGGGCCAGCGTGTTGGCTTTGGAGGTTTTGGGCGTCAGGCTTATGCACTGCTCACGCCTGGTTTTCAGTTTAAAGTTTTGCCATATTTTGAAGCTTATCAACCCATAACAAATGCTCAGTATGGCCACTGGAATGATGTATATGGTGAGACTGATCCATGTGATGTAAGCTTTGGCTCCCCAAGGCATTACGAAGTCGCCCCAGCAGTCATACACTCCTGATCCGGCCGACCCAACCTCTCTCAGGGAAAAGATGAACATCTGCGGGATACTGAAGAGCAGGCTCAGGACCCAGGAAAATATGACATAGAAACGGTCTTTTCTCCTGTGCAAAGAACGGAGAGGCTGGCAAATAGCCAAACACCTGTCTACGGACATCAAAACTAACATGTAAGTGGAGGCGAACATCCCAACGACTTGCAGGTATTTCACCAACCTGCATAAAATGTCCGGTCCGTAGAATCGAAATGTTATGTCCCAGATAAGTTGGGGAAGAACTTGAAATATCGCCACAACTAGATCGGCGATGCTCAGGTGCTTCATAAAGTAATACATACGAGACTGGCTGTGTTTGGTGGTATGTATCGCCAGCAGGACGCACAGGTTCCCCGCCAGCGCAAGAAACAGAACCAGAGCAAGCACAGTCACCTCCACCTTGGCCACTTCTTCATTCCGCTTCAAGGGGTTCGTCTGATTCAGCCCAACGGTCCCGTTAACGAGAGTTGAGTTCCGCCAGGATTCGTTGAATTGCCAAAAGTCACTTTGGTTTGAGATACTTTCCATTGTCGCAGTCTTGTCCTCTGCAGATGCGTCAGGGCTGTGCAGTCATGCAATAGCTGGAACAATCACCTGGAGGGTCTTAAGTGGCAAAGTCTTCCTTGCGTCCTCACAGGTGAAGAGACGAAGGGTGAGATGAATGAGTCACTTCTTTGCTAGACCTCAATCACCCATGCTTTATTAAAACAGAAGGTGCAAGAATCCACAGAGGAGGAGTGCAAAATTTTCCTCGTATCTAAATAATATGAAGCATTTCGGGGAAAAATAAATTGAAGGCACAGACGGCAAAAACAAAACAGCAGAACTGTTATCTAAAACATACGTGAATAGTAGAGTTAATTGATGATAGCTAATTCTAAAAAGGAAAAAAAAAAAAATAAACACCCCAAAATTATGAACTAAGTAAATCCCAAGGTTTTATTATGTAAATGCCTTTAAAATACAGATGTATAAATAAAAATATTATAACAGAAAAATGCTGCAGAGATTGAAAGCCCCATCATCATCTCTGGCAAGACAGGAATGACCAGCACTACAGTTTATAAGCCTCTGTTATATCTGTCGTTGGTTCACTAAGAACAGCAAAATAGTCTTACCCATCAGTACCACTAGGTGGCCATGTGCACCAGTCACCAGTACCTTCACTGTCCTGCTCTGCAGCATGGAACCCCAACCCCCTTTCAGGGCAAGAAGCCCAGATCTGCTCTTAATCATGGAACTCTCTCTCCCTCTCTCTCTTTAAAATAAAAAATAAAAAAAATAAAAAAAACAACCTCATCTGAGAAGATTCTTGTTGTCAGATATGACTCGGTGTAGAATTACAGAGTCTATTGCAGAGAGAGTATTGGCTGCATAGCAAGGCCACTGATGTAAAAACACCATTATTATTGTAAGATATTTCTATTTTGTGGTAAAATGGAGAGCAAATGAGACTTAACATTTTGCTGGAGACTTAAAGGAGTTTTGAGAGTACTGTGTAAAATGTAAAATGCTATTTACTGTAATTAACCCATCCATACCTTTCAGAATAACTATGAGGCAAAATATGAGTTAAAGTTTTGGTAAATTTAAATTTACCAACATTAAAACCATAATTCGAATTTATTTGTGAGGGAAAGCGCTTGAAATATATGTTATAAACCATGTTTTCAGAGGAAATGGATTCAAGAGTGTGACATACTCTGACCTACTGATTAAGAATGAAAGGATGACTTTGTAGGCAATATATATATATATATATTTTGGAGCCATAAGTTTTTATGGAGAGGCACAATGAAACAGAAATAGTCCTGCACGCATGCTCGTAGAAAATCACCCTAGATGCTGTCAACATGTGTTTTTTATTGTCCATATCACAAGGCATCTTAAACTACATTCATGACTCACCTGTTTTAGAATTTAAGAAAGTCTTGGAGGATCAAACCAAGCTGCCAAAGATGACAGAAGTACCATAATTCCCTTTAGAGTTGATTTTGTTTTTCATGGCACAAGAGAGATTGCTAACAAGTGTTCTGTTTATAAATTATATTGTACTGATGGTCATATGGTCATTATGAAAGTCAACAGGTGACAATGGTACGCTGATACATTTTATTGCCAATGTTGTGTGATGCCATTGTTAATGTCCATGTGCTACATTCCTGTGATTCCTCTGAGCACACATACTGTTCCATTTGTGTTGTTCAGTGCAAGTCTGCCAGGGAAGTTAGGGACTAAAATGACTATGATGATGATTATTAAATTGATTGATTGTGGTGATGGTGAAGCACATTACTCAAAAATTTGAATTTTAAATGTCAAAAGCATAACACATTTTGAGAAATTCCTTATATCCAGTGTTACACAAATGGTCACAGAGTTAAAAGTGTTGAAAAGTGTGATTTGTCTGTTACTGTTCGGCTCCTTAAATTTCCAGCAACACAAAGTTGCACACCCTGCGGGAAAAGGAAAGTCTTCCCCCCTTTTTGTGGCTTTGGGTTTGGAAAATGGAAGATCCACTGGAATTTAAAAACAGTAACTTGAAGACCGAAGGCAATTTAGAACTGACTGGAAATTGAAAGGACAAGGATAAAGAAGAATAATGATACATTAAATCTAATGATGTGACGTGAGAATTTGGAGTGAAACTGTTTAATGACCTCTCCAAAAGCCACATTTTTGGTGAGCCACATGAAATGAGCCAGTGTCTGAGTAATGAAACTCAATATAGCCTGAATGACAATGACAAAAAAAAAACCAAAAAACAATTGCACAACTTTGCTACAGCATTCCTGGAGTTCAGCACAAAGTAATTAGTTGATTAATGAATGCTTGCCAATTCATGGAAGTTGTAGATGTGGAATAAAGTGATGTGTTTTTCACGGTTTTATGACCATGAAGAATAAAAATAATCAGTGCTGCAGAGCTTTGAAGGGGTTTTACCAAATAATGTTTATTTAGTTATTTGATGGGTGAGTAAGACCAAAGGCATTTAATCGTAGTGTCAGGAGTTTGGGGCTTCAGTGTGTAGTATGCATAATAAGATGTAAGCAAGATATGAAAAGATGGACGGTAAAGTAAGTTAAATGTACAGATGGGTGACAAATTAAAAGAAAAACCAACATGAAGTGTCTTAGTATGGACTCAGGCCACTGCACACCTCCAGAACAGCTTCAGTGCACCTTGCCAAGTCTGCGAAACTTTATTGGAGGGATGAACACCATCCCTCCATAAGATATTGCCTCATTTATATATACAACCTTTATTTAATCAGATCAAGATCTTTTTTGCCAGGGAGGCCTGAGTACAGCAGATAGAAAAGAAAAACAAACATAGCCAGACATAACAAAAGAACATTTGGCCTCAGAGACAATCACAGACATCACTAAATAGATGTGAAGATAAAAGTTTATATTATATTATTTGGTCTTGTGGATATGATGGTGGAGAACATTGTCTTACACACTGGTTCAACATTTTCCATAGATGTTCAACTGGATTGAGATGTGGTGACTGTGAAGGCCCTTGCATTTTATTATCATAATTTTCATATTCACCAAACCATGAGCCCTGATATATGGAAGCATCTGCATTTGATATGTTTCTCCACTCTTTTATTCAGTTTTCTCCTTTAATTTGTCCCCCATCTGTAGCTGGATAGTCTGTTAATACTCTGTTTGGTCTCAAGTGACTAAAATATGTCATGATCTTCAGGTGAAAATGTACAAAGTAATCTGAATATACTAAGTGCAGGTTTAGAATCTGGGCTATTGTTAGAAGTAAGCTGTATACCATTTCAAGGACTACATCCTCTGAAGTCTGCATAGACCAAATATTTTATAACATGTTGGCATGGTCTGTCCCATTTCAAAGATTCCTCCAAATGCAGCTGACAGCCTGAATTTAAAGTACACAGCCCATATTTACTTAGAAGCCATCAGTGTCCACGCTGTTCTCATCAATGTGTAAAATCCAGAAAGCTCAGGTGGTCATCAGTAAGTGGTTAATACAAACTAGACCAATGAAATAGATGCTAGAAGAGGTGGAAAAAAACCCTCAAAGGGTGTTTACATAAAAATATGTATATGGAGTTCTCCATTATATGTTGAAGGTAAATGTTGCACCTTTTACCTCAAACCTGCACTGGTTTGAGTTTACCGCGGGTTTATATTTTTGACTACGGTTGGAGGGCAACTTCTGGTACTAAATATTGAAATATTTGACTTTAGGAGTTGCAGGAGCTCCTGAACACATAATTAGTTCTGGTCTCTGTGAGGATAAAGTTAAACCTTCTAATTTGGAAGGGAGGTGCAGCTTTAGCCTGGCCTGCAGGTCCTCTTTATGTTCTGAATCCTTTGAAAGATCCAGATTCTGAAGTATGTCACAGGTGCAGTATAGTGTAAGGTGTGGTTTATAGATTGTAATAATGACTCAGCAGTTAGTCTGCAGAGATTTGGTAAACTTTGGTTAACGACAAGCGCTAAATTTCAAACATGGCATTACTGATGCAAGTACATGTGAAGCATTGAGAATTCGGGTGAAGAGGCATGAGATCTGGCTTGAAAGTTTCTGCTGACAGATCAAAGGATAGGAAGCTGCAACAGTAGACGCCTAGTAGACTGCAATGAATGAATAGAGGGGACTATGGAAGACTTTTCCTGCCACGAAGAAAGAAAATTAAGATGACAAGGTGGAGACAAGTCCAGGTTCCTTGTGGTCAGCATTAACTGTCACGGAAATAAGGTTAAAGGAAAGAAAGATTACAGATGGAAAAAATGATGCTCTAAGATTATCCTGATATAAAACACTGAGAAAGATTTATACGTAAAAAATCAGGCCCAGTTCGGAATGATGAATGAGAAGATGGAAATTAAGACTCCACATGTGTAATGTTTTTACAGCAATTTAAATTGATAGATATGTGATGGATGAGTCATGGTGAAGTCAAGTTTATTTATAAAGTTCTGAAATAATGATTAATCAATGATCCAATGAAAATCAAAAACGCAGTGTTGTCCGTGTTTCTCTCTCTTCATGTTTCCTGTCGTTCTGTTCTGTCAATCTATCTAATAAAGGCAAATCATTAAAAACAAAATCAACAATATTGGTAAATTATACCTTGCATGTGTAGGGATATTTATTTTGTTTGTCCAATCATATACTTGAAATGGGTCTGGGACAGCTGCTGTTAAAATAGTATAAAAAGTGATTTTAACTCTTGTTAAATGGCTTGTTTTTAACATATAGTAGTAATACATTTTTATTTTTCCTTAATTCTTCAGGCGCTGAACCCTGCACAGTACCCCACCACACCAGCTGATTCCAGTTGCTCAGCAGTTCCTTTTGCCGTTCCCACAGATATTGGGCTTTGAGTTGACAGATCTAATTAGAGACAAAGTTCAGGCCCAAGCCCCTGATGAAGTAAGAGACAAAGGATCTGCACGCTAATACTTTTGGCTCCTACTGCTTATGTAATCACTTGGTACATGAGGTTCTCAGCCTACCATTTTCCTCTGGGTGAACCCATGTCATGAGGTGCATGTAAAAAGTAGACCGATGCACTGTAGGGTGCTGTCAGTCTTAGCTCAGTGGGTGCTTGATATATTCTGCACGCTAACATCACTTAAAGCACTATAGCGAGCCATTAGTTTCTTAAAAGAGAGGGTGCTTGTGATTTCTGGTATTATAGACACACATTTCAGAGGCTTGCAAGCTCAAAGATTAAGTGAGCGTCAACAAGCGACCTTAAGTCATACATCACAGCAGCTCGAGACATATCTCACTAAAGCATAGGGCTGCAAGAGTTGTAACTTGCAGAAGGCAATAAGTCTTTCCCTTCTGAGTCCTTCAGGTGGGCCTCACTTCTGAGAGAATCCCCTGCTTCAGTACAGGAGCTTCCTGAGTTTCAGCGTGGGCTTTTTTTAAAAGTCAGGATCTGAGACATCTGCTTCCAAAACAATAACAGGATAAGGCCTCCTGTGGTGTGTTTGGAAATGTTACTTATATGAGGGATTGCCCACACTGAATGGCATTTGTAGGAAGTGGCAATGAATTCTGAATGAAAATAAAACTAACAAATGAACAATACCCCTTACTTAAAGCTTGTTTTATGTTTGTGGGACAGAATACAAATTTCACTCAGTGTGGCCACACAAGCAATAACCTATAAATCATATTTGTACTGTTTGCTAAAGAAAAAAAAAGATGGCTACATATGACTCATGCTACAAAGGAGTGAAGATTGGGAACTTGGTGGAACATAGTCATTAGAGATGTGTTACTGTGAATCACTACATTACAAACTGTGGTAATGTCAGATAAATGTAATTGAGTTTTCCATATTTACAATGCCTGGGTTTATAAAAGCGTGGAAATTGGGCTTATCATACTTTAAGACCAGCAAACTATATTCCTCTTTCTGTGGCTTTTATTGGTGTAATAAATCAAGGCTGTCACCACTATGAATAATACTTCACTTATTATATTCCCTCTCTCATTTTATGAACATGCCATTGCTGCGCTAATTACTGTAGCTGGGAAGTGTGTTGTAAATGTAAAGTCTAATTCATGGTGGTGGCTCTATACATAGACAAATTGAAGATATACAAGTACTACTTAGTAGTACTAGATGACCTGCCAGACTATTTTTTTCAGTGCTTTTGTGTTTGTGTTGGAACACTTGAATGGAGGGACTAAAAATAAATTTCCCACTTCAAAGTTAATGGAAATGTAAGGCTGTGATAGCAATCAGTGAGACAAGTGATGTTAAAAAGTGTATGCCACTCTGATGGCAATTCTAGACTGAATATAAGCAAAAATAGACAAAAAACACTAATGGCGTTTTTCAGCCTCTCCTCTGGATGTCTGCTGCTTGATAAGCCTGCATCGTCTTCTACATCTGCAGCTTTTTTTTCTTTCTCTTTTTTTTTTTTACATGATTCAACAAAGCATTACAAGTTTTAGATAGTAAAATCATGTGATAGTTAACTTATATATTTTTGAAATGTTACTAAATATTGTCAAAGTAATAATGGATAATACATCTGATACTTTTCCTCCTAATTAACCCTTTCACGCATTGTGGTCACTACAGTGGACAGCTATTTAAAAGCAGTTTTATAATATATGCATGGCTTTTGATGGCATAGTTGTACTTTAGCCACCACAGTGGACCCTAGTGCAACATCCCATACACATGCCCACCTCTTCCTTCAAAGACAACATTGTTGTTGTAGTTTGAATAGCTAAATCAATACAGAAATACAATCAATATCCAAATGAAATAAATGGATTAACATAAAACCACACTGAGTAAGTTTGTCCTGATTAAACCTTGACAGTTCACCATAGGGCTGTGCCTCTTGTATTTTGACCTGAGTATGCTCTTTTGTATTTATTATGTCATACAGCACAGTTTTAAATATGATTTGTCATTGGAGGGAAATGGTTAACCACATTCTGCTGCTTACATGTTGTTCAAATATGTGACAGAGAGAGGTGTTTATGCTAAACATATTTATATTACATGCAAATCCTAACCTGGCAGTAGGCTGAAATAATACATTGTATATTAAATATATTATAAATATTAAATATATTGTGAAATTACAATGACTGGTCTTTGCAATCCTGAAAAAATTGGTTTAACCCCATGGTACATGACCTTCATTTCTGATTTATACTGCAGTCACACCTGTGAAGCTACTGTAGAAATCTGGATACACACATACATCAGCAGGAGGACCCACAAACATTTGTCATTTCAAGAATCATTTTCTGAAATGTGTCTGATCTTAGAAGCTCAAATACCCACAAACAGGACTATTGTTTAGCAAAAAGGGACTCTTGCAAGAACCCTCCTTACCTGACATATCTTCCCTATTTTACTGTCTCCAGGCTCAGAAACATTCATAATCATCCCAAAGCATTTTCCTGTGCTCTACACCTGGACTTTGAACACAGTGAGGGATGTTTTATGTGTTTTTTATGACAAAAAAATAAAATCTATGGTGTGGTGGGGGTTTGTCACGTACTATTGTTGCAGGCCGTGTGTCTGTTTGCTTTTGTGCTTATCAAATAAAATACATAATACAATAAAAAAAGATAAGGAAAAAATTAAATTATTGTGAATGTCAAAAACAACCTTAGACAATACACATCAACATAAACTCTTTCACAGCTACATACAGGCCTCTGAACTTGCTATTCTTTAACTTTAGCATTTTATAAATGATCATTTTCAAAGGCAAATACTGTTAAAGCAACACATTTTCTTTCTTGCCACTTTGGGGCAGGAGATGCTGTAAATACAACACTAACATATAAATATGGATCCTGGGAGGTGTCATGATTGGGAAAAAAATGAATTCATGTGCACGGCTCAATTATTCTGACCCTTGATTTAATACTTCTTGTGCATTAATTATATAATTCATGCTCTTGATTTAATCATTTGTGCACATGAATTCTAATTTGTGCTCTTGATTTAATATCATTAATATTTTGCCTCCACCCTTCATGTAGAGGGTAGCAATGCTTTTGGCGCAATCGAATCTGTCAGCCAGAAGTTTGAAAAAGACAAAAAGGTCATTTATGAAGCCCTCCAAAACCTATGAGCGAGTTTTTATGAACTGTATGGCATCCACAGTATCTTCAATGTTATTATGGTGAACCAGGTTGTTATCCTGTATATTGCATTAAAGGGATTTGAAAGACAATACAATATTGTGTTTAGGTGCCAAGTCTTTGTGGCCCAAGTATATCCACATATCTCAGTCCAACATCAAAGTCAAGGGACTAATGGCATGAAGGTGGAAAATTATGCTAAATAGAGAGTGTTGATTAATTCTGAAACATGAATTACTAAATCATGTGTATAAATTATGTCCACACTCACTGCTTTATCTATGGGCGTGTGTCTTTTGGCAAGCAAACATGCTGCAGCACCCAACGGGCGCATTGTTCTAGTATTAATAATGGATTCAAACAATTTGTTTTTTGTTTTAGTTTTTTGTCCATGACACCTCCTGGGCTCCATATGTCGCCAATAATGTTGTTACAGTATGACAAACATGTTAGCAAACCGTTTCTTATCAAGCAAACATGAAGAAACATTCACAATCATTTGGAGTCATAATTCAGTGTGTAAAATTAAGTTGCAGATTACAACCAAATGCGTACCACCCAACCCCCCCACACGCCCCCCACACCCACTTCCAAGCATGTAGTAGAACCTATGGTGGCTGTGAAACTTTTGAAAAATGTGAAAGTTCCTCTCGAGAGCCAGTGTTTGGTTTGTCCATTCTGGGCTACTGTAGAAACATGGTGGTGCAACATGGTAGCCACAGTGGAAAAAGACCTGCTTCCTATGTAGATAAAAGGGCACTATATATGTTAACAACAACACAACAATTCTTACTTTCAGGTAATTATGCACTAATAAATACATACTTGCATATATTGTATTTCATTTCTGCCAAGTCATTTCTGTTTGATGCCACTAAGTTCTACACACTGGTCCTTTAACCCCCCTTTTGGCTTTGGTTTGGTCTTCAACAACTGCTTAATGTGCCAACATGTTCACCAGTGAATCACTCATTTTATCTGTCTACTATTTAGGCTGTAAAACCAAAACAAGGAGCTGAAATACAATATGTCTTATCCATGATAATCATCTGAAAGTTAATTACTATGAATGACCAATTACACAGTCGTTTGATCCATTGTTAATAATAGAAAATCTGATTAGTGAAGCTTTAACCACAAATTGTGTTTATATAGTTATATATGATATAGTTGGTCTGATCATCTCTCCTTGTTTTTTTAAATGAATCTTCATTCTGACAGCAGTGTTTGTGTACAGAGGAGGAATAATTCTCAGACTGCTTAAGCCTGATAAGAGACCAGCAGGTTCATAGTCCTGTAGTATGTACATGTATTGTATACAGCAAGTATTATACTATTCAAATATCATGGATTGCATTAGAAATGAAAGTTCATAAAACTCCTAAAATCTAACAGATTCCCGATTTGAGATTTAGCAGAAAAAAGAACGTTTTTATTGTATTAAATTTATGTTGATGGTTATGTACCAATCCTGTACTTCTGTTTCTATACCTACTGTTTGTCCAGATTTCCAACTTCATGCTTCAGCAGCTGTTTGGATAAAATAATGTTATTGTTAGACAGTGGGTGAAATCCTGAAAGCCCAGCCATTCTGCCCAGCTCCAAAGAATCAGTGGTTAGTAATCCCATTTAGTTGAAACAAAACATAATCCTCTTAGCAAGTGAAACTTAGCTTATTAGTCAGTCCTCGATCACCCCATTAAGAAGAAGACTGAGGATTATGCTCCCTCTGCATTAGTGTCAAGCTTTCCATTTCGCCCAAATAGCAGAGCGTCCATTGTGCCGATGATGAATTTCACATCATATTCTGTCATTATCTTCTATTGCAGACAGGAATACAAAGCAAAAATGAATTCAATCAAATTTAAATTCAAACTCAAATGTCAGTAGGATAGCTTAAATTAGCTTTCAAAGCTCATAAGGCTGTTTTATTAATTATTATTTAGAGAATACAGAAAACACTATTTTATGTGTATGGGCCAACAAATCACAGTCTTTAAAACTATACTATCAATGTTTTTAGATTAACAATGGACCAAACAATATATGTAATGTAATCATAGCGCACATAGTTCTATGGATATTTTTTTAGCATATTTTAGCTCACGGTTTTACAACCTGCACCTTTGGTTGACTCTTATTGTTCACTCATATTGCTCTAATCAACCCCATTTTAGACTCAGCAGGCAGCTGTTTTGGGGGGAAAAACCTTTGATAAACCCATTGCACACTACCAGCACCAAACAGCGGACAAAGCAAGTGATTTGTCTGTACATGAGCAGAAATTTCCCACAGAAGTTGGTGGAAACCAAAACAGAGCTAAAAGTAGGAGGAAAGCCAGAAATACGATGCCAAATGAATGCTGATGTGACTCTGTGTCTGATGGATGTGTAAGTGAGCAACTGTTTGCTAACAGGTTTGCTATGTAAACTTTCAATGTTATGTTTACAGCTTGTTTCTGCTGCCCTCAAGTGGCCAAAAATCAGTTTATGCAGGTTTTAATACCTGTTTGTTGCTATCTCCATACTAATGTGTGAGGTGTAGAGAGTGTCAAATAAATAATGTGGTTTTAATTATTGAGAATAGTTAGGATGGTCCCTTAATCAGTTGTATTCCAAACCTCCAAAACGATCTTGGAATATATGTGTTACTGAACAGGCGGGGAAACTCAATCTGGAGTTTGACCATTTATTGGTATATTAATAAAATGGAGCCAGGGATGTTGCTCTTACTCATTCAGATAGACATTCTTCACTCTTTCAAACAATCATGGCAATTTTGACTAACCAGCAATTGTTGGGCCTCCCTCTTCAGTCTTACTCTTAGTCCAAGCTGTTATTCAACTATAAAGATGTTCATCTTGTAACCAAACAGGGCTTTGGTTGTTTCTGCATCACAACACTAAAACATTTCCTCAGAGGAGACAAAGTTTACTCTAGGTCCATGGTGAAGTTTCTTCATCTTTGAGCTAGCTTAATGCAGAGCAAATTCTGCAAGTGTCTCACTATTCTCATAAAATGTATTCTCGCACAAGGTTTAATGAGTAATTTATGTTCAAATGATCCACAAAGAAGATAAACTCCGGAGCGGATATGATGGGTCACCTTTTGGAGCTGCTAGTAGCAACTATCCTTCCCCTCCTGTTGTGTGTTTGACAATGGTAGGATTGTTTTTGTGCTTTGTACACTCTTCAAGCTATGATACAAATACATTGTGAAAGCCTGAAAGTACATGGCACAATTACCTTGCTAAAAAAAAAAGTCTTGAGTGATAAACCAGACAAAAGTGGTGTGTTGTTCTGTATGTGTTGAGTTGTATTTTAATAAAGACCCATCAAGGTGTTGCAACCTCTTATCTTATCCTACACATGCTGTGATATGCAGCACTGGTACAATGTTTGTGGCTCTTTGTGGCCCTTCAAAGGGTTGACATTTGGACACAATACTTGTTGCGCTATCACCTAAAAACTTCCTTAAAATACTCCAACAAATTAGGTCAAACACGTGGCTTTCAAAAGCTGAATGTCATGGAAATGTATATGTTGCAAGACAATTCACAATCAAAATCCATTCATGGTCACAAAACCAATACCCTTACTGGCATGGCCAACATTAAATATTAAAGTCATGACTTTGACAAAATCAAGTTCAAGTTGGACATCCTCAATGTCAGTGAAAGTAACCGACAGGTTCTATTCAAAGGGTCTCTTCTCAGAAAAAGAACACCATTACCTTAAAGTTGTGATCTTTATTTTATATAACCTCGCTTCACTTAAAAATAACAATAAAACACTTTTATTGCCATTTTCCTCTAGCAATCTTGTGATATTATGGCTCCATCAACCACTACAAACACTAGGGATGTTCATTCTCCTGTTTTTCACAGATCGAGTAGTCATGTAATATACGTCATTCTAATTTGAGTAATTGCTTTCAGAGAAGAAGATGGCTGATTGGTAATTGATTCATATATTACTTGTATCCATCCCTAACACAAATGATATATCTGCAAGGAGGTAGAGATGTTTCATTATTTTATCCTTAAAAGTGCAACCAAACTGTTAAAAATGAAGTGTACAGATCTGTACACAATCTGGTCAAGATCAGAGTTAAATCACGTACTGTATGTCCTAAGAGGCTCTGTTTAGTTGTATAATGCTGATTGATGGATGTCTTCTGCCTCTGCCAGAACCATGGAGCGTAGACCACTAACTGGATTTGATTTTATATGTTATTTAATTTCCTGCCGTTTCCATGCTAAGTATCATTACAAACAATGTTTGGTCTTAGCCACAGCTGCAATGAACATGCATCACTGGACTGATTGAAATGATTGCCAATAATATCAGTCCAACTAATTTTGAAACAACAAAGGAAATCTTTAACACACATGCAATCAAAAAAATTGGCAATGGCAGAGATTTTAATCACTTTGGTTACCCACTGCACACAGTCGAGTTTGATTTGAACAGTGTATTTTCCATCTTAACCCTAATGCATTTGTTCCCAAGCTTGGGCCCAATTTTGTGCAGAGGTGTGATCTCAGCCACTATGATCAGGCTCTCTCTGTGTTCTACAGCTAGCTACATTAGTACAAATGCCCTGTGGGGAACCACAAAGTAGATTTCTTTTAATGATTTCATAAAACATCTTGCTCTTTTATCTAATTTGCGGCTTTTAAATCAGATTAAGTCACTGTGAAAACCATTAACTATGTGTCAAATAAGATTACATGCTATTAGATTGTGTGATACTTCATTCCAGGAAAACTGTAATAATAATGTCTCCTCATTACAGGAAATGCAATCTTCAGATATGTTGAAAAATTAACAATCCTGGAAAACATGAAATGATATGAATCATCAGGGAAACACATTAAAAAAGATCATCAGGCTAGATGATGATCAAATATGGATGATTTCTTCACATAAACTGCTTTTGTATGGTTCTGAATTCAAGTAACAATAAGATACTAAAGCCTGTAAACAAATGTCTTCCTCATTTATTCCTCATACACTGGAATGTAATACTTAAACATGTTTTAACATGCCATCAAAATGAACTTCAACACAACTGAACAAGGGTTAAAGTTTAAATTTCAGAACACTTGATATGACTGACTGAATATTACACGGTTATATCATAGTGTGAATTTAGACAAACCACACAATTAACATTACTTTTTATGTAATATTATACTGCATATTTCATTACATATATGTGTATGTACATGAAATATAAATAGTTTGATGCCATAACATCAAAATCCATTTGAAATCCCAATGTTGTGTACAAAAATGACTGACTGAGAAGAACTTGGACATATTGCCTCATGAATTATTGATGCTATTCCTTTTATGCAATTACAAAATATAACTCTACTTGAGAGAAAGAAAAGAACAGAAGCCAAAGTGACACTGGAGGTTTTTGTGGTCATTATATTCTGTATTTGAGGCAAGACAAGAGTACAATTACTCCCTCATAAGGAAGACAAGGACCTTTAAGCCATAACTGGTCATTCATTTTGTTGAAGAACGTAAGGTCATGTGTAACCCACCTCAGCTCTTACTGTTAGTGGTAAAGACTGGGTGATACAGATATATTTCGTCAGTGCACCAATTACCTTGTGGACCAGTAAAATCAAAAGTCTAGACCCGCTATAGGAGAAAGGGGTATTAGCAATTTGCATTTAGTGACAGAATAAAGGACTCTCACAGCCAACAGGTAAGTTTATGCGTGTTGTATTGACTTGACCAAAAAAATAAAAATAAACAAAATAAAACAATAAAGTGTCAATAACACATGAGATTACAGTTTACAAAAATAAATCCCCAGATCAGTGAAAAAATAACAGTTCTTTGGTTGGTTGGCTCGCCACAACCACTGAGATTCCCCTCTACCTTACAAAACAGGAAGAATCCCAGTAGAAGAAGTCTTCATACAAATCTCCAAACCAGGGGACCATTCAAAGGAAGGAACCAAGAAAAGAAAAGACCCGGCCAGAGGCTCAATCATATATACATACACATCCCCTGCAGATCACACAGCTCTCATCAGTCCAGATATCAGTTTTTCTTTGCAGAATGCACGGTCCGCTATCAATCCGTAGCAAGGAAAAAATAAAGATTTGGCTCTCTGCGCCGATTAAAGCAGGGATAAACCAGAATATCTTGCTCTCTTGCACAAAAATTAAATGATCTGTAGCAACAAAATCAGCATGCGGTCACCTCAACAACAGTCCAGCAGAGAGAGCCAGAAAGAAAACACACGGTGACACGTACACCCTGACGGCGTCTGATTGGCTACATTGCATCATGTGAACTCCCTCATGTCACCTGAATCTTGTACACTTTAAGAAAAGCACATTCACCATACTTTGAAATTAAATAAAACACCCTTTTTGACAGATATAAATGAATGTGTGTACATCATAATTTTTCCTATTTATTGACACATTTTAATATTTTAAATCATAAATCCTATGTCCTCATCTGTCACATAAAAGTATGAATTTATTCATTTAACTAATAACTGGACTTCTAATTAGGGCTTAGTAACCTGGGTTACACCCTCCCCTCTTAAAGGTGTGTACGTCCCGTTACACCCACATGACTAAAACTTGGCTTAGGGGTCACTGGTGGGGTGTCTTCATAGCCGTGATTCTGGAGTGCGTCTGCAAAAGCAAGGTTGAGGCCTTGGAAAAGTGACTGAACTATAGAGAGTAAGGGGTTTCCCAATTGACCATACTGAAGTCGTTCAGGTTGTTCTCTATGCCTCTGGGAACGTCTGGGAATAGTGTCACTCGAACTTCCTCCATTGATGACTGGAGAAGTTGCTCTTCCTCCAGATGCCCCAGCTGTTGCCCCCTCATTGATCCTGTCCACTGACGCTTCCTCACAAGGTTCATTGACAAAGCATTCTTCGTCCTTGCTGCTATCACTGAACGACAGGTCTGAACAAACAGGAAGGCTTTCATTCATAATGTTTGGTTCTGAGGGAGACTCCAACAGCTGGACAGGTAAGGTTTCATCCTCATGCATTGGAATGTCTGAAGTGATATCCTGAGAACTCCCAAATAAAACTCTTCTTGCTTTGGGGAAATGTATCTCTCTGTGCTCTGAGATGACCTCAGCTTCTGCATCAACAACCGCTGAGTTTCCTATCCATCCAGAACAGTTTGATTTGTCAGAGCTCGGCTCATTTGGGGTCCCATCTCTGAGAGCTAGAGGTTTCTCTGATTTGGACGGAATGACTTCCACAGGTATCCTCTGTACTGTCTCTCTTTCAGGTGCATGTCTCTTTTCTCTGTCCTGTTGCTCTATGATCGATGTCTCTGCTTTTCCTTCCAGGTTGACAGGAACAGGAAGTGTACCAACTGAAGGCAGAGTTGGTTGTTTTATCTCTTCGAGATGCCTCTCGCTAAGAGGTACTGTCTCTGGCCGGGTCAAAAGTCTTGTTTCAATACAGTCAGTGTTCAATGTCTCTCCAGGTGGGTAGTAAACGTAGTCATGCTCTTCTGACTCTGAATCGTCTTCCGCCATCTCAGACTCATCTGTGACTTCCATTCTTG
This sequence comes from Scomber scombrus, assembly GCF_963691925.1. Lineage (NCBI taxonomy): Eukaryota > Metazoa > Chordata > Actinopteri > Scombriformes > Scombridae > Scomber > Scomber scombrus. The sequence goes on from NC_084972.1 coordinate 17,083,169, forward strand.
ACTGTCTCCTTGTTCTAGGTCTGTTTATAGTCTGCTTTGGAGGTTGCTTGGACTCAGCCACAGGTAAGAACCCACACGGAAGCAAAAGGTCACGGTGTAACGTGCGAAGTGGTCCATCTTTGCCCTCTGGTTTGACAGTATATACAGGTAGGTCACCAGCACGCTTGACCACAATGTGAACGTCTGATTCCCATTTATCGGCCAACTTGTGTTTCCCTCTTATCCGAACATTCCTCACAAGGACACGATCACCTGCTTCAAGAGTAGACTCAACAACTCTTTTGTCAAACCAGAGTTTGTTACGCTCAGCTGTCTTTGAGGCATTCTCTGTGGCAACTCTGTAGCTTTCCTCTAGTCGGCCCTTTAAGTCATGCACATACTTGGAATGTGATTTGGGCTCACAACTCGCAGGTAGACCAAATGCCAAATCAACTGGAAGCCGGGGTTGCCTGCCGAACATTAGTTCGTAGGGACTGAATCCAGTTACATCATTCCGTGTGCAGTTATAGGCGTGCACTAGGGGTTTAACAAACTCCCTCCAGTGAGACTTGTCCTTATTTTCCAGAGTGCCCAACATCTGGAGGAGGGTCCGATTGAATCTCTCAACTGGATTTCCCCTGGGGTGATAAGGAGTAGTCCTGACCTTCTGAATGCCAGCGATGGAGCACAGTTCTTTTATGGTGTGAGATTCAAAATCTGGACCCTGGTCACTCAGAAGTTTCTCTGGAAATCCATAGTGCACCAGAAAGTTCTCCCATAAGCACTTAGCCACAGTCTGCGCCTTCTGGTTTCGAGTCGGAATAGCAACTGCGTACTTAGTGAAATGGTCTGTTAGCACCAATATATCTTTTGTGTTGCTCTGATCAGGCTCCACTGATAGAAAATCCATGCAGACCAGCTGCAACGGTCTGCTAGTCTTGATGTTACACAAGGGAGCTGCTCTCTCAGTTGGAGTCTTCCGGCGCACACAACGCTCACACATCTTGACCCTCTGCTCTACATATGCGGACATTCTAGGCCAATAGAAGCGTGACCTCACAAGGTCAAGAGTCCTCTCTATGCCTAGGTGACCCAGGTCATCATGTAGGCTTCTCAATGCTGTTGCTCTAAGCCCAGTTGGTAGCACAAGCTGGTGTGTGACTCGTCCATGTTCTTGTCGTGCTCTGTATAACACTCCATCTCTGAGCTCCAAACGCTTCCATTCTCGGAGCCACAAAACAAGCTCTGGAAGCTCTTGTCTCAGGGAAGGAGACGGCATGTCTCCAAACTCCTTGTGCTCAATGACCGCCTTGATATCAGGGTCAGCTCTTTGCTTTGCTCTTATCTCCTCTTCAGTCCAATGACCGATAACAGGGAGTCCATGATCATCTTCCTGCTGGAAGCCACTGGGCAGAGCATCAGAATGGATGGCAAGAGACTCGACAAGTGTAACTGATGGATTTGGACATGCAGAGTTTTTATGAGACCACTCAACATCATGCCTCTCACAGATGGCCCTCACAGCATCCGGAAGAACAACATCTGGAGTCTCCTGATCCTTTAGGTACTGCAATGTGAACTGTTTGATCCTTTCCCGCTCTTTCCTGGAAACAGCATCATCCCGGAGCTCCCCATGTGGTCGACGAGAAAGTCCATCAGCATCCTGATTCTGAGTTCCTGCTCTATACTGGAGCTTGAAGTTGTACGTCGATAGAGCTGACAACCACCTGTAACTTGTGGCGTCCAACTTTGCGGATGTCAAAATGTAAGTTAAGGGATTACTGTCTGTGATGACAGTGAAGTCAGTGCCGTACAAATAATCACTAAACTTAGCAGTGACAGCCCATTTTAGAGCGAGGAACTCCAATTTGTGAGCGGGGTATTTCGCCTCACTCTTTGTCAATCCTCTGCTTGCAAAGGCGATAGACCTCATCTGTCCATCTTGTTCCTGATATAAAGCCGCACCAAGCCCTGTCGTGCTTGCATCAGTGTGAAGGATGTATGGGAGTTTGGGGTTGGCAAATCCTAAGACAGGTGCTGTGGTGAGCTTGTCAATGATCTCCTCAAATGCTCTTTGACATTCTAGAGTCCACCTTTTCCCAAAGGATTCCTTTGGATGGAAGTACAGGCAAGTTTTTTCTCTCCCTTGACTGTTTTTCCTGAGAGGTGGGTACCCTGCTGTGAGGTCATTTAGAGGCTTGGTGATCTTTGAATAGTCTCTCACAAACCGTCTATAGTACCCAGAAAAGCCCAGGAAAGAGCGCAGTTCTTTGAGGTTCTTGGGTACTGGCCAGGTCTTTAAGGCTTCAATCTTTTGTGGATCCGTTTCAACACCGTGCTGGGAGACGATATGACCAAGATACTTAACAGAAGTTTGGAAAAACTTGCATTTTTCTGTGGACAACTTTAATCCATACTCTTTCAGTCGGTTGAGTACCTGTAGTAATCTTGACTCATGTTGCTCCAAGGTGTCCGAGAAGATTATGAGATCATCGATGAAGACCAGAGCCTCCCTGCGGTTGAGATCTCCCATACATCTCTCCATCAATCTCTGGAACGTGCTTGGCGCATTGGTAACCCCCTGTGGCATTCTGTTAAATTCCCAGAAGCCAAGAGGGCACACGAATGCAGTCTTCTCTTTATCAGCCTCTTCCATCTCAACTTGGTAATAGCCTGATTTTAAATCAAGGACTGAGAACCACTTAGAGCCAGTCAAGAGGGAAAACACTTCCTCTAAGTTTGGTAGAGCATAAGCATCTTTTATGGTCTGTGAGTTGAGTTTCCTGAAGTCGATGCACAACCTCACAGAACCATTTTTCTTACGCACCACGACGATGGGAGATGCAAAGGGGGACTCTGACTCACGTATGACACCAGAATCGAGCAATTCTTGAAGATGTCTCTTAACTGCATCTACATCATGTGGATGGATGGGTCTTGCTCGATGTTTAAAAGGGGTGTTGTCACTCAGCTTGATATGATGCTTTGCTTTGTCCGTATGACCAAAGTCCATGTCATGCTGGGAAAAAACCTCAGGCATGCTAGTTAGCAGCCTTGTGATTCGCTCTTTCCACTCTGGTGGTAAGGGGGAGTCCCCAAAGTCAAACTCCATCCTTTTGGTTTCAGGAGTGGTCACATCGGTGGGGGGTTCCTTCCCCATCACCTGTTGCACAGCATGAATTTCAGCTAACACTGTCCTTGGGCGGATAGTGATGTCGTGTTGAGTCTCATTCCTCAGAATGATTGACATCGAGCAAGGGCGCTTAACAGGTAAGGTGCACAGGGAGCTTGCAACTAGCAGCCCACTAGGAAGGGACGACACAGACGCTGCCTCTACAACAGCCCACTTCTCCTGATGAGTGCTACTCATGTGGAGTTGTCCTTCCACAACAACTGTGCTGCCTGCTGGCACCACTTCAGAAGTGTTGCTTTGTGCCTTTATCAACCCAAGGGCTCCAGCACTTGCCTGCCTTCGTCGTACTTCGAGGATTTTCAACACCACTCTGTAGCCAGAAAGAAATGACTGAGGGCGACAGTCATGTCTCTCGAAATAGTTGGAATAGAGGACATCCAATGAATTGGTGCCTATGAGGATTTGGGGCACACTGTTCACATCAGGGACAACCAACGCTAATGTAGGGACCGCAGTCTCTTCGCCTAAGAACTCCTCTGGGAACATCAGGTTGAGTTCTACATACCCAAGGTAAGGCACAGCCTCTCCATTGGCTCCTTCTATTTGCAGCTCTTCATCCAAGAGATCATCCAGGGATCTCAAGGAATGATGGGACAGGTGAGTCTCGAAGAATGACAGTGGGATAGTAGTCACCTGAGATCCTGTATCTAGCAAGCAGTTAACTTTGTTGCCTTCAATAAAGACTTGAGCAGTGCATTTCATTCCAACCAGCTTTGATGGCAGTCTGGTAGAAGTGGTGTTAGCATTACCACACTTGCTTGCCACTCTCTTTGTTCTTGTAGGGCGGTTAGTCTGTTTTTTAGTCCCTGTTTGCCCTGCAACAGGGGCTTCTAGCAGTTTAACTGCTGGATGCCAGTGCTGCTGTTCTGCAGATCCCATTGCCGTTGTTTCTCTCTAAGCAGCTGTCTCTTTTCCTCAACCAGAAGGGCATTTGGTTCACTCTCACAGTTGACTGCAAAGTGAGCGTCTTCGCCGCAACGGAAACAATACCATGGACGGGGCCTACTGTTTGCTGTTGGCCCTGAACTGGACTGTCCGCTTATTCTCTTGTAGGGTGACTGGTGTCGAGCTGTCATGGAGAATTCTTTTGAGAATGCAGGCGATGATATCTGATGACTCTGGGCTTGAGGTGGGGTCACCTGTGCTTGAATAAGGGCAAGCTGATGTTTCAACGCCTTAATCTCTGTTGCTTCTAGCTGGTCGCTCTTAGCTTCATGAGTTGCTTTCCTGATATCAGCTACCTGTGCTTGAATGTCAGCAATCTGTCTTTTCAGTGTACTGATTTCAGTTGTATCAGGACAGTTGACTTTAGCCTTACGTGGAGTTGCAGTCTGCATGACAGCAACCTGAGCTTGCATCTCGTTAAGCTGCTTCTTCAAGACTTCAGTCTCAGTAGCCTCTTTCTCAGGTGTAGCACAACTGCATGTAGCTAGCTGTTGTGCTGCAACTCTCAGCTTTGGGGCAGCAGGACTTGATCTATGGAGTCCAAGGTGTTTTTTCATACGATTATGTTTACTTGCTTGTTTGTCTTCCTCTGTTCTGATGAGTAGCACCAGTTCAGCAAAAGAGGGCGGTGCATTTGTTTTTCGCTCCAGTTGGAGATCAGCGATCAATCCATCATTCCAGCAGCCTCGACAGAACTGCTTCAAGAGATAGCGGTTTCTTTCACTCTCTATGATACCACCTCGTCTGACCACAGCACTCAGGGCAACCTGCAAGCGGTTCAGATAGTCAGAAGGCTTCTCATCGTTGTTCTGCAGTGTCCCCATAAACTTGGCTAACAGCTCATCTCCATCCTCAACAGAGCCATAGACTGAATCTAGTAGCTGAAGATACACTGATGGCAAAGCCTGAGGGCTGACATGCTTGATAACATCGGTAGCTGGAGGCAATAAGCTGTCTAAGATCTTGCGTGTTTTGTGCAGGTCAGACATGGAGGGGTCTGTCAAGAATAAATCAACATTTGCTCTCCAGGTATCATAATCAAGTTCATTGTTAGGACGAGGAATCTTTCCAGAGAAAGGTCTGAGACGAAGTGAAGAGTGCATGGGAGACATAGCTTCATTAGCTCGCATGACATGCTCAACAACGACCCGTTGTACAGCAGGAGGATTTACATCATTCATGGTAAATACTGAACGTATTGTTGCAGCAGTGTCATCACCATCACTGGCTTTGTTTGATAGGGACCCTTGGTGGTGAATGTTTAAGTTAGCAGCCATGCTAGACAATGGGGCGGCTGTCAACACAGCAGGCTGTGACTGACCATTCACACTGGTAGGCAAGGGTGTTACCTGTGAACTCCTAGTAATGGCCTCAAGCCTTTGCAATGCTGGTGTTGATGCTGCTTGGGCATTACCTCTCAATCCACGCTGACTACGTCTGGGCGAGGGAGATGGTGGGAATACAGCTGGTAAGTTCCTGACTATCTCAGGTGAGACAGAGGCAAGCAGAAGAGAGGGCTGTTGCATCTCCTGTGATGGGGCTTTAACATGCTCGACCTCACGATCAGTTGCATCATAACTGCATGTTTGAGAGTCTTTGACTGGTGCAGTGTCAGCAGGGAGGTTCACACCTTTCCCTGCGCTTATCTTCATCAGTTCTTCCTGGAGTACACTTTCAAATGACCTCCCGCTCTTATTAGCAATGGCTTGCAGTTCTTCAAGATACCCCTTGGTGGCGCTACTGCTAGCAGTGCTAGTGTAAACACTATCTAAGGAGCGCACATGAAAGGTAACATTTTCATCAGTTGAACTCTGATACTCTATTGGCAATATGGGTCTGAATGTGTGCATTGCAGAGCTATTTGCAAATTCTACAATGGAGCAGAGATGATACTCTGATTTTGGATCATCAATAACTAGTATTCTGCCAATAGAGCCATAGCACACTAGGTGCCTCTCAAGCTCCTCATCCACTTCAGTTTGAGTTAACCCACTAACAAGAACTGAGTTACGAACATTTATGCTTTCATCTTTCACTATATCCATTGTACAATATTGCTACTTACTGGTTTACTCTTGTCACTCAATAATACTCCACTTTCTCCTGGCTGGCTCGCCAAATTTCTGTAACCCACCTCAGCTCTTACTGTTAGTGGTAAAGACTGGGTGATACAGATATATTTCGTCAGTGCACCAATTACCTTGTGGACCAGTAAAATCAAAAGTCTAGACCCGCTATAGGAGAAAGGGGTATTAGCAATTTGCATTTAGTGACAGAATAAAGGACTCTCACAGCCAACAGGTAAGTTTATGCGTGTTGTATTGACTTGACCAAAAAAATAAAAATAAACAAAATAAAACAATAAAGTGTCAATAACACATGAGATTACAGTTTACAAAAATAAATCCCCAGATCAGTGAAAAAATAACAGTTCTTTGGTTGGTTGGCTCGCCACAACCACTGAGATTCCCCTCTACCTTACAAAACAGGAAGAATCCCAGTAGAAGAAGTCTTCATACAAATCTCCAAACCAGGGGACCATTCAAAGGAAGGAACCAAGAAAAGAAAAGACCCGGCCAGAGGCTCAATCATATATACATACACATCCCCTGCAGATCACACAGCTCTCATCAGTCCAGATATCAGTTTTTCTTTGCAGAATGCACGGTCCGCTATCAATCCGTAGCAAGGAAAAAATAAAGATTTGGCTCTCTGCGCCGATTAAAGCAGGGATAAACCAGAATATCTTGCTCTCTTGCACAAAAATTAAATGATCTGTAGCAACAAAATCAGCATGCGGTCACCTCAACAACAGTCCAGCAGAGAGAGCCAGAAAGAAAACACACGGTGACACGTACACCCTGACGGCGTCTGATTGGCTACATTGCATCATGTGAACTCCCTCATGTCACCTGAATCTTGTACACTTTAAGAAAAGCACATTCACCATACTTTGAAATTAAATAAAACACCCTTTTTGACAGATATAAATGAATGTGTGTACATCATAATTTTTCCTATTTATTGACACATTTTAATATTTTAAATCATAAATCCTATGTCCTCATCTGTCACATAAAAGTATGAATTTATTCATTTAACTAATAACTGGACTTCTAATTAGGGCTTAGTAACCTGGGTTACACATGACGTTCCACTCGAGCTTACAGTGATGGCTGACGAAAGCTCATTTCTAAGCTATTCCATTACTGTCTCTGTGGAGCTGGGCCTGTTAGACTCTGTAAAGAAGGAGTGATGTCATCCATCCTAAGCATGTAAACAAAGAAGTCCAGCGCACAGACGTGAATCCCAAAAGGCAGAGTACATCCTCTCGGTTTTGTAAAATTATGTGTGACTAGGAATTAAACAGGCTTCGGAGCAAAATTATTAAAGACAGTAGTCTTGATAAGCTCCGACATTGCTGGTTCTTCTCTTGGTATTGCAGAAATGTATTTAGGCTACATAAACCTCAGATCATGGTCACTTTTGGGGATATTACATAGACCTTAATTCACTTCCAGGAGACTTAACCTAACCTTAACCATCACCACTACTTGCCCAGGCCTAACACCAGTAACCAGTCTCAGTCAGGAGCACTCCTTTACTGTAACAGTGCACTAAACAAGTCAGGGCAGTGTAAAACAGAAGGTCCTCCACACCAGGGTTATTATAGTTAACTAAAACTAAAACTAACAGTGAAAAATTAATTTAGTTAACTGAAATAAAAATAAAAATGATAGTTTAAAAAAACCCTAAAACTAAAGAAAAACTAAAATGAACAATGCAAAACTAACTATAACTAAACTGAATTGCAGAAAAAGTCAGCTCGTTTTTGTTGTCGTTTTGTTTTCTCCAACTTTACTGTCCTGTTCAGTTTGACTCGTTCTAATACCTGGAAAACTAAAACTGAGACTAAAACTAAATACAAATTAAACTAAAGCTAGTCAGTTCCTCAAAATAAAAACTAAACTAAAACTACTTAATCACTTGTTCAACTAACTAAAACTAAACTGAAATTTTAAAAAACAACAAAAAAAAAAAAAAAAAAAAAACTATAATAACTTTTCTCCACACCAGGGCAGTGTACATGACAACAGGTGATGTAGTGTCAGAGGAGATCTCTGATGTTCTGGAAGAGCTTGAGAGTCGAGCAACATTGTAGCTGTGAATGTTGATAATGCTGACTACTGATTTGCCAACAAGAGGCTAGTCATTGTAAAAAATAGGATGCTTTGTGCACACATTGAATCTGGTAGCGCAGAAAATCTACAAAATGATCTACCATTGATAGATTGGCAGCCCGAATCAGAGCAGTGGTTGTTTGGTTCAAGAGATCCTTGATGTCCAAAAGAGTCTTGAAGGAAAAGCAGCAGAGTGGCAAGAAGCCAATTCAAAACATTAAAGTATTATATTGAAATTCCCAAATGTAACAATTTAACTTAATACTCAAGTGTGCAGTAATTTAATTTATGTTGTCTTTTTGTTGTTGTTTCTGGCCTTCCGCTAACACTCACTCATAGTGATATCAAGACCAGAGGGAACTTGCTCTATCTAATGATAGAATGAGAGATTCTTAGAGCAGTGTCCAGTAATCCAAACATCAGCCTTGGACCCATGACTGTAAAAGGCAATGACCAAGGACAACCATGACCACCTGAAGGACGAGAATTTCCATAAGGTGGAGGAGTCGACCCAGTCTCATGGCAGTTTGTGAAATAGACATGAAATTTAATCTACTCAAGATTCATAGACACACATTTTTTCAATGTTTTTCGTGACACTCAGCACAACTTTCAAACTAATGTATTTCAGTTGGAAGTATCTTTCATGCCTGCACCACACATCCCCAGGGCTGAAGATCCTGTGATATGGTGGCAGAAGAAGAGAGCTACTCCGCCACTCCTCAAAAAACATTGCAGTAAGCTAAATTTGCACTCAAACCTCCTTGATCTCTTGTGAGAGGGTATTCTAGACTGCAGATCACTATAAGCCAGAAGACCTGCTAAGAACTATTTCATTCATTCTACATCACCACAACATCATTCAGTCTATAGTAGTAATTTGTTCAAGACAATGCTGCTTGAGAACATTCATTTCTATACAGTACATATGAGAAAATGAAGCAATGTTAATTCTGTTCTTAATTTGTTTTGGTTTTTCTCTTAAGGTAAAGGTACTGTTATAGTACCAAATCAGTGAGCAGTATCAGTAAAAGTTTCAGTACCATTACAATGATACCTATCCCTATGTGTGACATTAGTAGAAAGGAACTTAAGTAATTGTTTATAAAAGTGTTTATCTGTAAGACAGGTATAGCACAATTAACTCTTAACTATAACTATAATATATGAGTCCTTCCCAAAATCTGTGTGACGCAGATTGACTGTCTGTCTTGGCTGTTTTGTGTTTATAAACTTAGTTTGGAGCTGCCACTTGGGACCAGGGCTGGGAAGTACTTCCAGGCAAGTGTAATGTGGGGTCCTAATGAGTTCCACTGAGGTTAAGATACTATCCAGTGTGGAGAGCAGATACCAGAATTTGAAAACATTATTCTGGATCCCAAAAGAATGGAATTATTTTTAGCCATGGTGTTTTCTCTTTTTTTTTTTTTTTTACATCCTGCATTCATAAAACTTTTCCAAATATATTACATTTTCAGTAACTAAAGCTACTTTTCAAAATATTAGGGGACAACATCTGTCAAACAGCCCTTGAGTACGAAGTGCTCTGTTCTTTGGAAAATGTTTATCTCACACAAATTGATCAATTGAATTTTAACTGTGTGACTAAAAGCGGTTGATTCTTAGAGATGGCAGATAGGGAGGGTTGTGTAGATCTTGTTAAATGAGCATGAGAATGTGTGGCAGGCTGTGCCCTGGGGTCTGAGTCTGTAATGAGCACAGGTTTACACAAACAGAGAACTGCACACATACAAAAAAGATAAATGTTTTAAGAATATTTTCCAGGATTTTCTTTCCTTGGTAATCAGGTTTCGTAGTTGTAGCAAACAACCGTCGTCCTATAATTAATCCTGTTAGCATTCACTGCTTGATACACAGGATGTTTAGTTACTGAAGTGTTTCCTCAATTATATTGTTAACTGTGCACCTGCAGGCTCTTTTTTATTCCAACCGAGTCTCCCAGTTCAGAGGCTCCTTGTAACAGAAAGGGACAGTCATATCAGAGAGCAGGAAGTCAGACAATGAATTGCCCCTGTGGTTCAGCCCATCCAGAAATCCCATGACATTGCATTCCACTGCAACTTAATTGAAATGGTACAGCCACACTACTCAAAGGAGGTTGCTCTAGTCATAGTTTGTAGAAATTACAAGAACACCATGGAATGTAAATTAACTCAATTTGAAGAGAGGATTTAATACCAAGAGAAACTAAATGAGAATGCAAATGTTCTTGTGCTATTTTACATTTTCTATAGCCAGTTTCTCATTTAATGTCAACAGCTAATGTCTGTTAATGGCATGGCCATACAGTATTGTGAATAGAAAATGTGCAAAACAATATATCATAGCTATCAGTTAGACAATACACAAAGTGAAGAAATAATAGCTCCTCAGTTCCACATTTTTAGGTTGGTTTCATTTTTATGAGGATGTCTCTCATTAATTTTAAACACATCTGAAACTAACGAAACTCTCATAACCATGCATAATGCATACACTTCACAAAGGTTTAGTGGTGACTGATATAAGTGAGAAATGATTTGAGTGGACATCCCACACTTTTATTTTCCTTAAATGGAAAGGATTGCATTGTTACAGCAGAGGTACTAAATGTTAACTAAACAGTGGATGAATGTCCTTGCAGCAGTATATGAATTATGTTATTTTCAGGGCAAGGCAGCAGCTAGAAGAAGTAAGTGGCAGTTTATGGATGTAAATGACATCCGTCACCCTGAAGCATCTGTCAGTACAGACAGCAGAGCATATTTCCTCTTTAAATGTTTCCTCCATGATCCTGCAGCTTGATGAAGCATGGTAGAAAGTACAAAGCATGCATCAAATAACACACAAGGTGACTGTGGAGAGTTGCAATGTCATACTGTAGCACACACAGGATTATGTAGATGGCCCCCAGTGACAAGCCTCTGGTAGATAACACATTTGACAACATGAACACTGTGTGCTGTCTCCAAGGAACCATCTAATCTATGAGACGTTGAAATGATTACATGCACAATGTTCTGAACGTATTAGTGCAGAACTGATGTTTTCTCTCCCACCGTCATATTACGCTATTTACAATCCCCTTGACAACTGAAAGTGTCGTGATCCGGCTCTATTAAAACACATTTCACTGTCTATCTATTTCACGCTCTGACAGAGGTCATTCAGGTGCCTGTCACTGAGGCAGCCAAAGATTTGTGAAAATGGCAATGCCAATGCATGAGTTAATAAAATCAACTCATTCTAAATGTCAGCAGTCTAGAAACAACACAGTACTGATTCTCTTTTCTCTATTTACAAAGCCAAACCTACAGTAAGAATATGACCATTCCAAGACTCTTTTTTTCTCAACACGTTATAAATATATTTGAATCTGAAATTAATTTTATGTTTATTGAAATAATCCACAAATAAAGCTGATGTTCTGTTGTTTTTTAAAATTGTATTATAAATATTACAACATCCTTGCACAGCAGCTAAGAGATGGATCACTCCTTCCACTTGCTGAGCCTTGATTGACTGGCAACAAAAACAAAAACATTATTTTTGTTTGTGGATGAGAGGAAAGCAAATGAAACATTGCCCTCTGGAAGGACAGCTGTGTTTCTCGCTATGGCAAATCTCCTGCGCGCCATGTTGGAGATGCAGGGACACATCGGTAGGCGTAGCATGCCTCACCGCAAGTCTTTATCGAAAATGTGATAGACAGGGATTACACTGCTGGAGTACGGAAGAAAAACAAATAAAAATAGTAAGAAAGAAACTCATAAAAAAACATCCCGTGGAGATCACTGCACATCTAAAAGAAATTGTTTCTCTGACCTTTTATGAGACAGGCTATAACAAATCACACAAGGAAAATCCCTTCAAAGATAAATCTGTTCTTTTAGTCTCCAATTTCTTTTTGTTCCTGTTTTTAAAAGGTTATCTATTATTTATAATAACTGACATTACTGCACCAGTAAACATTAACTATGAGTCATCAATGCTGCTCAGAGTACCAAACTCAAACAACATCAACTAACTTCAGGTGTAATGGTGGATCTTTGGCTATAAGAATAACATCATGGATGGAAATCCAGTCAGGATACATCACCAGTATCTCTTCGGTATCCATTTTTGACTCTAAAAACAGAAAATGACACAGAATAAACTATAATATGATCTTATTGGGTCATATTATAAGAATAAACTATGAAGTTTTAGATTAATGTAACTGTTGTCTTATTTGATGACTGATACAGTAAAGATTGAAACACACCAACATGTCAAACACAATATGTCTGAAAATGTTCCTATTTGCTGCTGGTAACACACACCGTCAGCTGCTTTTACCTTAGGCTAATCATCTGACACACAGGAAGTGGTTACTTTAATATTTAATTGAGTTGTTATCATGAGCAGCAGTGTTCACGGTGTCTGACAGATGTTGAGGCTGGTACCTGGAGAAAATCATCAAGGAAAACCCCAAGAAGGAAGACTCTTTACATCATATGACGAGAACAATAAAACAACAACAAAACAATTTCACAGATCAGTAGTGTTTTTAAAAAGTGTTATCTACTTAAAATATTTTCATTTTTTATCATAACCATACTACTTTTTGCATTAAAATTGATGCCCAATCACTGAAATGTATTGTTCCCAAAAAGGAAGTGTAGTCAGTAAGTGGAAATGATGCTGCTGCTGCTGCTGTCAAAAAAACAAACAAAAAAAACAAAATCAAACCCATGACCTTCACCCAAAAGGGCTTCAGTACTGGAGGGCATGCATGGTTGTCCTGGTGTTTTCAATTTCCTGCTGAGTTCCCCAAAATGTATTTTTATTTAACCTCTATTTCTTTTTAACCTTTCCATAATGCCAAACACATACATTAAAGACAGCTTTTGACAGCCAGCAAAGAGGCACATAGTGTTGATGGGACAACAGGAGAGACAAGGAAAAGGAAAACATATGGACAGAGACGTTATTTGGTGAGAAACACTTGTATGTATGCCAGGAAATGTCTCAAAAACAGACGCAGAAGGCAGAGATAGAAAGTCTTTTGCAACTTGTTCCAGTCACTGTGAGCAACAAACTCTAACTGGGAGTGGCAAAAATGTTGTGGCGTGTCCTAACATTAGAGCCTGATAAACATGAAGTCACTAACAACACCCTTGCAGGCAAACATAAAAAAGATTTTTTGTTTTTTTTAAACTGAGGGGAACAACAACCTTTTTCGCCTGAATATTTTTTAAACCAGCAGCTGTTGAGTATATTTAAATGTAAGTCTCATTAATATTCCATTTATATAATTCACAGGCTTGCCATGATTTGGGAACCCTTCTCCCTCCAGTGATCTCCCTTTGCTATGTATTTCCCCTTTTGCTAAGATAAGACTACAAGAATTAAACATTGCATACCCACTTCACTGCCTTTTATGGCTCTGTTGCTTCAAACTAACCTAAATAGTCAGCTCAAATGACGACAATGTGCTTTGATCTAGGACAGTTTAAAAATAATACACATTTCACTCCAAATATGAAGATAGAATGAAGCTTATGTTAAATAATTTAACAGTTGATAAATTAGTGTGCTACAGACCGAAGCCAAGTGCACCACTCATTCTGCAAAAGTAACGCATGATGATTAAGGCTGCAGGCACATATGCATATTCCAATGTGGTGGCAATGCAAGACTATTACATAAAGTGCGTTGAGCTTGATTTTGATTATTTTAATATCACAGAATGACTCGTGTTATCACTTTACATTCTGAGGAAGTCTTTCTTTACATGGTTGTGGAAACAAAGTCTCACTGGCAGCACATATAGTGCACACAATGAGTCCTTTGTTTAACCACAATCACAATTCAACAAATCATTTTCAGCACTCACATTAAAGATAGGGATGAATCAGGGGAAACTGTGCTAATCTGCAAAGCAGAAAACATGATGACAATGGAACACACCAGCGATGTGACAAATTGCGTCAAGCTGCATGGACTTCTGGGAATGTATTCATCATCATCTGTAAATAAAAATCAGCATTATTTATTTGTTATGGTTATAGACAGCACCATGTCAAAACAACTGTATTTCAGAGGTAACCTGGATAATCCGTTTTTCTGCTCTGCTTTGCTATAGTGAATTAGCACTTGTCATCATTGCTCTGATCAGTGTTCAGGTCAACACATTGAATAAAATCATATCCAAATAATATTACTAAATGGGTTTGTGAATTAGTTAAGATTTTATGTGGTGTTGGTAAATATGGTTTATTACTACATGCCACTGAATTTTGGAAACAGGTTGTCCTTGAGTTGCGACTCTCTCAGAAATACAACAGAAGGGCAACTGGTGTAACTGTTTACTGCACAAGCAAACATTGTTTTATTAAAGAAGCCAGTCACTAAAAATTGCATTCAATTGCATCAACAGGACGCAGTAAAGTTAGTTACCTCGCTGAGGAGTTAGAGCTGTGCAGTTTGGTTGCCTGCAGCCCTGTAGCTGCTCCCTCTTATTCCATTAATCCCTGAAATATTTAAAACTGATCCAGTGTCAAAATATTCAGAAAATGACCTTGTTTTTCTCTGTTTGTTTTATTTGTTAATGATAGTAAATGTTGCACAATCTTTAACAAATGATTGCAATCATCAGCAACCTCAATGACACTCATGTGACAGTAGGAAATGTTAATTAAAATGGGCAATAAAAAACCCCCACTGCATTATCAACGTCACAAAGCGGGAAAAAGCTGCTGTTTTTCTTAGCTCAGAAGAGGCTCGTGTTTTGGAGATACATGATTTTTACAGGACAGCGAAGCTTATTAATGAACTGCAGTTGATTTAATACACTTTACAACATCTGTTCGGTTGGGGTTCATGTACTGTAAGATTAAGAGGCTCAATACGTGAGGGATCATTTCAGAATTAGTTATGATTATAAGAGGTAAAAACTGGTCATGTTTCAATTAAAAAAGGCTTGATGATAATGTATTTCACCTCTAAAAAACTGATGTCCTCCAAACAAATTGTCTGGAGGACATCTCCCAACGTGATGCCCTGGTTAACAAGCACTGACAGAGCAGCAATGGACTCAACAGTGAGTTTGAATGTAAATACAACTACAACGCTCCAGTCATAAATATACCAAAGGGAAGTGATCTGTGGTTATACTCCAGTGTTCTTTGAAAAATCTCTTTTTGCTTGCCTTTCTCCACAGGGAAGTCAAAGCACAAAGCTGGCTACAGTACAACAGAACCAGAGCAGATGGGCATCCATTGTCCTGCCTGATGGTAATGAAGTGCTGCAGGATGTTTGTGTCCACTTTTCCAGCTAAAAGGTTCTCAAGTCATAACACAACCTGCTGTTGAGTGACCCATTCACGTCTCTCAAAGTAAAAAAAGAAAAGTGGATTTGTAATTCAATACAGTTAATTTTTACTTACTTACAATTAGATTTTAAGCACTCATTGGGCAGACTCAGAAATTCAATATTACATTGAAAGAACAATATTATTTTAATTGAACTGAGAACAGCAAGAGCCAACCTGTCCCGTGGTATTAGGAAACCGTCTGTTCAAAAGGATAACCTATCATTTCACAGACAACAGAGACACATGGAGCCTGTGGCAGGGGATACAGACCATCGCTTACTACAAACCTCCATTAAAGGCCTGTGACAGCAACATCACTCTGATGAACCAACTTAACAATTTCTTAGGAGGTTTTAAAGCACTAAACATGACTGCACTGAAGAAACCACCTCCTCTCAATGAGTTTTGTGCCTTTCCCCAGCCAGCATCAAGAAATCACTCTCCATGAAAAACACAAGGCTGTTGGTCTGGACAAAAAACCTGGTTGTGTGTTGAAAGATTGTGTTGAAGACCTCAGGGATGTCTTTGCAGTCATCGTCAACACCACCTTGAGGCTGGCTGTCGGCCCTGCACTTATTCCTCACCCACCTGTACATGAAAGGCTCTTACGTGACAATGCTCTCCATAGATTTCAGTTCAGCATTCAACACCATCATCCTTCAGCAGCTAATAAGGGAACTCGATCTGCTGGGGATCAAAACCTTACTCTGTAACTGGATACTAAACTTTATCACTGAGAGACCGCAATCAGTAAGGACCAGCAAGCACCACCACACTAAGCACAAGGGCCGCCCAATGATGAGTGATCAGTCCCTTGCTTTTCACCCTGCTGACCAATGACTGTGCACCAACTTACAGTTCCAACCACTTTGTCAATTTGCTCATGACATAACTGCATCAGCAACAACGACAAATCAAACTGCAGGAACTGGCCACATGGTGCAAAGATAACAATCTTTCCCTAAATATAGGAAAAGGAAAGGAGATTGTTATTGACATCTGAAGAGCCCACACCCTACATCCCTCACTGACATCAACGGTACTGCTGTGGGTGACTAGCACTACATTTCTGGATTTGTATATCACCGAGGACCTCTCCTGGACAAATAACACTCCATCACTGGCCAAGAAAGCCCAGCAGCATCTTTATTTCCTCCGGGAGCTAAAGGGAGCAAGAGCCCTGGCACCCATCATGTGTTCCTTCCACCAATGCATCATTGAGGTTTGTGGTTGGGAGCTATACTGCCTCCAAATGCAGCTGGGAAGATCACCCACTTAGCCCGCAAATCCACCAGCATTGCAGGCAACCCCACCCATCCCTCACATAGTCTCTTGAGTCTCCTGCCATTTGGGAAAAGACATCAGAGCCTCTGAGTCTGCTCCGCCTGACTGCGAAAAAGCTTTATCCATCAGGCTGTCAAGATGCTGAACTCTCTCTCCTCTGCCTCCAAAAAAAAAAGTCTGGACTGTAACTTATCTATCCCACTCACTACACATCCAACAATATCAGCTTTAAGACTTTTTTTATACAAACAAATACACACACACCACCTACACAGAACACTACAAAACTGCAGCTAATTACTTGTGTTGATAGCATATTACTTGCCCTTTTTTCAGCTGTATTTGTCCAATTTGCACTATACTTGTTATCATTACTGTTATTTGTTCTTGTTCTGTGCAGTAAAATTGTCCTCCCTCACCATCAGCTTAGCTTAAATTGGAAATGTTTACCTTCTTTGTTCTTTTTTAGTATTTAATCCTAGTACTTTTAAACACTTGTTCTTGTGTTTTAGTGCTTGTTTATGCCAATATGGGGTTGTAAGAGAAACAGCTCTCTATGTTCTGTATAAACGGCCGAATTGACAAACTAGTTGACTTTGACTTGACTTTGACTTAACTGCCAGGAAAACCAACTCCATTAGCTGATATCAATGTCACAATTTTATTTAACACAATTCATATTATTTGGGTGATGCAATATCACTGAGAGCACTGTTCTTGGCATTCTATGACATACCCAACTCCTACCAAATCAATACTTTTACTCCAGTGTAGAACTAAAATGACTGCTGCATGAAGATGCCTTACTCAAAATGTAATCACATGTAATGGTAAATGAATGCCACTAAGATGAATGAAATTCAAAAGAGCATTTCAGGTAATTCAAAAGGATTTGAAAAGCATCTATTGCAGATTTTGTTTTTGTTATCTGGTGGAAAGCTGCATAATCGCACTTCAATATGAGGGCTCCTTAGTGTATTCATGCAAATTTCTCCATACTGTCTGTGTAACAATAGTAATTTTGTTGCAAAACCCACTCAAATCTCTACACAGTGTACTACTCAGAGAGTGATACAGGAAACTAACATGATCATCTATTCAAACCCACACAAAGAAGCCTGCATATTAAATAAGGCCCATTTTCTCCATGCAGTGTTGTAAATCCATGTAGGTTTTTACACCCTGTATAACTTCTACAGTAACATTGGTAGTATATTTACAGTGGGCCATCACATTATGCTATGCTAGTAACAATCTTACATAAAGGTGTGTGTCTGCCCTGAAAGGCATGTATGCACTTTGCTCTCAAACCCACAACAACGGATCGAATTCCCCACATTATGGACATATTGTGTATTTGTTCGACAGTTTGCTCAAATCCAGCATCTGTCAGCCTGCATTAAATCATTAAAACATGCTGTGTTGCAATTGCACCATTGATGGGGTTCTACTCTTACCTAGGGAACAATTAACTAAATTGCAATGATCCCATCTGGCATGGTAATGAAATGCATAGATTCAAGTTGTGTGATGCAGTAATCATTTTATATCGAACTGTAAACTCATGAAAGGTGCGTTCAAATCCTTTAATTGGATGGCCATGTCAAAACAATTTTAAGTGAATGCTTTACTCTCATCAAATTAAGTGCTTTTGAACAGAGATCAGTCAGTGCTGACAGTAGATTACACAGTTTAAACACAGTGATGAAGGTGAGTCCAGATACTTTGTAGCTTGTCCAGTTATCCTAATGCAATCTACTATTTGAATACCTTAGACTTCTGAGTGTAATTAATTCAAACAA
Organism: Scomber scombrus; assembly: GCF_963691925.1. NCBI lineage: Eukaryota > Metazoa > Chordata > Actinopteri > Scombriformes > Scombridae > Scomber > Scomber scombrus. The sequence goes on from NC_084972.1 coordinate 17,101,910, forward strand.
CCACATTTGGAGCAGGAGAATTTAGCCAGCTTTGTTAGAAATACTAGTTGTCATCTCTCTATAAAACAAGGTGTGTATGTTTGTCCTTCACTATTTATCTAATTTACTTCATACTCTCTACTTCTCGAGTGCAAGTAAACTGTTATACACAGACACACATGCACACACACACACACACACACACACACACACACACACACACACATATCTATATATATATATATATATCTTAGAGTAAAAATGTAATAATCTTACCATTGACTGAGTATGTACAACAGAACATATGAAACCACATGATAATTAAAAACTAAGATACATCAGTCAGCATTAATTCAATAATTATGATAGACAAATATTGTTGGAGTATTTTGAAATATAATGTATGTTAATCTCACTGTAGGTCGCAGGTCACAGGTATTATAGGATCATTGTACAGAGCCTGAAAAGTAAGTTAAATAGTGCTCAACATTTTTTCTTCTACTGACTTAAATATTAGACATAATTGATAATAACATTTGAGTCCAGGATTGTTTTTTTTTAAATAAATGTAACTAGAATTTATTCAATGATGCACACAAATGAAATACTTGTACATTGTAGTGGACACATTTCCTAATTTTAAGATGATGGCCTCTCATTAGGTTTCTGTTAGGAGATGAAGATTAATATTTGTTTGTCTTGAGTCTAAAGGATATAACTGGTGAACTAAAAATTATCATATCAGTAGGTGGCTGGTGCAGAGGCAACACCAGCCATGCTATGTGCACAAGTATAAGAAATACTTTATTGATCCTGAGGGAAATGTAAGTGTCACAACAGCATCATCCAGCTCACGTCACACACAGCAATAGAACAAATTAAAATAGTCAAATAGCAAAATAGAAAAGGTTGTTATTATACATTGTGCAGTAATTATATTATACATTGTTTAAAATGAGAATAATGAAATAGATTTTTAAAAATAGTTCTTGTCAATTGTGCAATGATTACAATGAAATATGATTTTAAAACAATTTAAAAGAGTAGAATTGTTATTATACGGTGTGCAATGTGCATAGAAATATTATTATACATTGTACAGAACAATTATAATTCTATAGCGCAATTCTTAATTAGCACATACCACCATGACACTAGAGGAGGCAACTCTAGAGGAGGCCATAGACTTGTTTTAATAAAAGCATCCAAATTTCTATGTTGTTCTTTTTATTATACCTCGAAACAAAAATCTATATTGTTCCAGAGTTGTCATACTTTTATTGAAGAAAAACAAAGTCAAAAGTGCATTTTAAGTTTACAAATACAGACAGAATAGAGGGGTTCATCAGTGCTCAGTTGCACTTCACTTCTGTCTTGGACGGGGACGTTTTTTACTTTCCCTGGACCTTGAGAACACCTTGCATCTGTCTATTTTTTTGGCAGAGTGCTTTCATAACCTTGATTGCCTAACATTTAGCTTTTTCTGCCCGGGCTCTCAACTCGAGCATTTGGATGAGCCACAGTATGTCATGGCCTGTCTGCCATGACTTTTTTTTTGTACATGACATTTTTTTTTTGTCCATGTTCAGTCTGGTTGAAAGAGCTTGCCTTTGAGTGAAATGGTCTTCTGAGACACTTTTAGTTCCATCAGTTCTTGGCAAAGAGCTTCCATGGACTCAAAATCCCTGACGCTATCAGACTGGTCTTTCAAGTCCCTTTCTCTCTGCAGAAGCTCCTCCATTTCCTGTTGGAGACTATAGGTTTCTTTCCTCTCTGCCAGGGACTTGTTGGCCATATTCTCAATGCTCTTCTCCAATGTGTTGAGCTTCTGCGAGGCACTGTCAGAGAACCTCTTTGAGACTTTGAAAACACATTGCATAGCCTCTAATTCTTTGCAAAGTGCATCTGCAATATTGACTGCCTTGTGTTTGTCAGCCTCTGCCTGGGCCCTCAGTTCTTTTTCCTTCTCAAGGACTTGGTTCAGTTCTGCAATTTCTTGGTGGAGGCCTTCCACTTTTTTTTGAGCTCATCATCAAGCACCTGGGTTGTAACTGAGGGCTCATCCAGTTTTTGGACAAGTTTATCTGCTATCTCAACAGCCATGCTTGGTTCGGCCTCTACTTTGGCCTTCAGATCTTTCTCCATCCTGACCTGATGGTTGAGCTCCAGGATTTGTGGAGAGAGCATCCTCACTTTTGAGGTCATTGGCAAGCTTTCGGTATTCAACTGAATACTTTTCCTCCAGGTTTAGATCAGGTTCCTCCATTTTTGAGGTGGAGACCTTCTTAACAATGGTGACATTGCCTGCATCCATGGAGTTCACTTTCTGAAGCTTTGTCTTCAGTTGCTCAATTTCTTGACTCAGGGCCATTTTTTCCTTCCTCTGTGCAGTCATATTTCTGCATTTTCCAGCTAGAGCACATCATGATCTCTGCAAAGCTCTCTTCTCAGCTTACTCTCATACATTTCAAAAAGGGCTGTGGTGTGATTGTGGCTCCTCAAGTCCTTTGTATGAGCAGTTCTTAAGAAATATATTTCAATCAGGAGAGACCAGAGAATGCAGTAAAAATAATGTTTATTATACAGATGATATTAATGATTAGGCGTCAAGGTCTTTGGCGCTTGGACTCTGCAGGGAGAATTTTTTTGAATCGAAGGACATCAGTCCTGAAAAGCAGCTTTGATTACGGCACACATTCGCTGTGGCATTGTTTCGATAAGCTTCTTCAATGTCACAAGATTTATTTCCGTCCAGTGTTGCATTAATTTTTCACCAAGATCTTGTATTGATGATGGGAGAGTCGGACCACGGCACAAAGCCTTCTCCAGCACATCCCAAAGATTCTCAATGTGGTTAAGGTCTGGACTCTGTGGTGGCCAATCCATGTGTGAAAATGATGTCTCATGCTCCCTGAACCGCTCTTTCACAATTTGAGCCCAATGAATCCTGGCATTGTCATCTTGGAATTCAGTCCGTCAGCACCGTTTAGTTGCATTTTTATCCTTCCAATAGCAATGTGTGAAATCCTAAACTTGAATCATTTTGCCATTGTTATTCTATTCCAATGAGGGATTGAAGAGGATTTGCATCTCTCTATCAAAGTACTCACCCTTTGAAAGACAACAACAAAGTGCTCTTAAAGTCTTTCATTATTTTGCATACTTTGCCTTTGATCAATGACATTCAATAAAGTTACCACTGGCAAAAAATTAAGCAGGTATATACTTGACTTACGCATGACAGTGCCTTGAATATTAATCTGAATCTATCCCTAACCTGTTCAAAAACTCCATAAGGATGCTGGAAGCAAATAGCTCAACAATGGCCAAAATCAGCATAAGGACTGTACAGTGGGTCCATCCAAAATAGTAAGATGTCAAAGAAAATACAGGATGAAAAAGGAATGTAAACAGATCAATTCACTCTTTGAAATAACATGTCTGCTGATGTTTATTATGGACACAGCCTGTCTGGCAAGATTCAGTTAATTATAGATTTTGGCTGATTTCTGCGAACTCTCCTTCATCTGTCTCCTACTGCATTGTAAAGTCTGTTAAAGTACATGAACCTGACGGTGCTGCTGGTGTTTCATCCAACCGTTATTTGCATTCATTTGGCAGAGGTCGTCATCATTTCCTTTTTGATTGCAAGGATGAAAACAGTCACATGTCTGCATCCTGAAGAATGGAAACTACTACTTTAAGTTGAATGACAGTTCAAGTTAAATTATATGTCACACTAAACTGAATAATTATTATGCAGCTAAAGTTCAGTTAGTTTGAAGGAAAAAGAGACCCACAGTCACAAAAAGCCTCTTATCTTGTACAGATTAGATCTTTTACTAAGGCTTGGATGCTCCACAAGTTTAGAAGTAATAATGTAGTGCTGATGTGATCAGAAACCTGAAAGCTAATCTCATAATAGAGCATTCCTTTAATTTTACAGACTGCATCTTGCTTTTTATTTTATACTTTAGGAAATTGTTCTTATTAGTTTTGTTGAAATTTTGGTCACTGAGGTCTGCGACACGACTGTACCAGTGGCCACAACTTAACAATAGTTGACTAAAATATAGATGTGAAGAAGACAGACTTTGACCAAATCTCAATGATCATTCTTTTTTGTGAACTTGACAACCCCAATTTCCACATACTGTGTGTTTTGCCTTATCAACCTGTCCTGCAAAGCATGCTGTAGCAGTAAATATTGCATATCTTCAGGACATTTGTTCAATTTCCCAGGCTCAGCTCGGGACTTGTTATCCATTTACAAAATTCCACTGGTCCATCTGAAATATTTCTTCACAGGTGCTATAACAGTATGATCCAACAGTGCAGACAGTCTGTTGTCTCCTTCTGACTATCACAACACCCCCCACCCCCACTCCCCATGCAAGACATTCTCATGCAAGATCATTTCAAGAGCTATCTTGAAGTGGCGCATGAGTGAGTTGTCATGGAGATGGTTTAGTTTATGTTTTAGTCAAATGAAGAAATGCAACCACAAAATATGGCAATGAGATTTAATTAATGAGATTCAGAAACACAAAGAAAGTGAACATTGTGTATTTTATACAAGTATGTTATAGTCAAGCAAGCTGACATTTCCAAGATTAACAATAAACCTTCAAGCTCAACATTATTGTTGTGTTCATTTAAAAAATATATTTAGCTTGTTCCATTTTGTTATGAATTCTTAAACTTTGCCAGTTTCTTGCAGCCTGAACTGTGCACCATCACTGTACTGCAAACAAAGAAGTCCTATACGATTAAATATTTTCTTATCATTACTAGAGCCTATATTTGGGGGGGGGGGGCGCTTTTCTGGGTATTATAAGGCCTGATGAGACTATAATAGATATAATAAACATGACTGGTAACATTCAGCTTCAACAACTGCTGGCCATATTTCAACAAATTTTGGTTCTCAGTGTTTAAATTCCTTTCTAAACTATAAACAAACAATCCTACCAAAAACATTTTTGATCTTTTGCTTTTTTCCCAGTTGGTATAGCACAAGACAAATCTTTTAAAATGTGCATTTACTTTACACATACTACATAGTTTTGATGCTGCATTTTAAAAAAGGAAAGTCAAGAGGTACAAAAGTAGTATATCATAGTATGGTGTAAAACTGAAGTGTGCAACAGACTTGTCAAAAAAGACTGGCATGCTGCCAAATTCAAATTTTCTCATTTTTGTAATTTTCAGCAAAAATAAATTGTTTTTGAAAGAGAGAAACAAGACTAAGTGGTAGATTTGAAAGAAAATGTTGTGTACAAATGTAAGCTGCAATGTTGTACACTGGAAGAAAATGCTTATCTTTACTATAAAATTGGAGGCGCGATAAACCTGACCCTTAATTTATTTTTTGAAAAAAGTCAAACCTATTTTAATAACCTTTCAGAAGTCCTTTTCATTATACCAGAGCTGTGTGCTGCTAGTTTAAAGCAACACTGATCTATAAAAACATTCAGAAAATGTCTCCCTCCACTCAACAATGCATTTTGCTTAGTGTCACAACCTGGCTCAGAGGTAGGACAAAAGATGGAGACCACACATGACTTTAAACTAGAAAACATACTGTACATTTATTGAATTAAACTAAAATAACTATGTATGTCAGTTCATCAGTAATGTTTGTAATGTATGGGTGTGTGTGAATGTGTATAAATGTGAAATGAAACATATATTTATGAATATAAATAACCAAAGCTCAAAACAAACCCAGCAACTCAAACAGGAGAGAGAGAGTAAATGCCCAGAGCTCTATTTATAAAAGGGGCATCCACACAAATCCAGGTGCTAACCATCTCTCCTGATGAGCCACTCCCCAAATCCCAGACAACCAATCAACATAGGTTAGAGGCCATGAGGCCGTCACATCCCCCTCCACAAGAACCACACCCCACCTCCCACACTGCTACGAAAAATTAAAAAAAATTAAATTTCATATACCAAACACCTATCTAATCCAGTATTTTACCAACAACTAATGAAACTGTCCCATCACCTCCCAATACGTCCCCCACCCCAAGTCTCATGACCCAGCAACCTTGAAACTAAAGGAAGCACTTTTAAGAGTACATAAAAATCGGGGCATAAGACATAAACAGATAAATGGGCTAATCTCTTTCTTTTTTCTTCATGCATCCTAAATCAAAGGGGCACGTGACAGTGTATCTGCAACCACATTTTCTTTGCCTTAAATATGATGCATGTCCAGATGATAAGGCTGCAAAAATAGGGCCCATCGCATCAATCTCTGATTTGGGTTTTGGAGCGAACGCAAAAAGGTCAATGGGTTATGGACAGTATAAACCACCAAAGAAGAACCTGACCCAACATAAACATCAAAATGTTGAAGGGCCAAAATAAGAGAAAGTGCCTCTTTTTCGATCACAGAATAATGCTTCTGATACACTTTAAACTTCTTCGAAAAGTAACATATGGACCTTTCCTCCCCACTTTCATCTGTCTGTAACAAAACTGCCCCAATCCCAACATCACTAGCATCTACTTGCAACTGGAAAGGCTGGTCCAGCCGAGGAGCTGCGAGCACAGGAGCAGATGATAACAGACTCTTCACTTGGTCAAATGCCTGCTGATAAAGGGGAGACCAAACATACTTAACATCAGCTTTCAACAACTCAGTCAACGGGGCTACTGCAGAGGCAAAATTGGCACAAAACCCACGATAATAACCTGCCATCCCCAAGAAACGCAACAACTCCCGCTTAGTGGATGGAACAGGAAACGCTTGTATCGCCAAGACTTTTGCGTGAATGGGACGTACTTCTCCTTGTCCCACAACCTTACCCAAATAGGTTACTGTAGCCTTTGCAAATTCACATTTGGCCAGATTGATAGTTAAGTGAGCCCAGAGTAGCCTTTCAAATAGAGCTTTTACTCTGCGAATGTGTTCTTCCCATGTCTCACTATAGACCACCACGTCATCCAAGTACACTGCACAACCCTCCAGCCCACACACAACTCTGTTCATTAACCTCTGAAATGTGGCTGGAGCATTACGCAGTCCAAATGGCATGACTGTGTAAGAGTACAGACCAGATGGTGTCACAAAAGCACAAATTTCTCTGGCTCTTTCAGAGAGTGGAACCCGCCAATAACCCTTAAGAAGATCAAACTTACTAACATATTTGGCAGCGCCCACCTGATCAACACAATCTTCCATCCGGGGAAGAGGGAAGGAATCAGGTTTTGTTACAGCATTAACCTTCCTATAATCAGTGCAGGGTCTATGGGTGCAATCAGGCTTGCTAACCAAAAGACAAGGTGAGGCCCAGCTAGATGAAGAAGGTTCGGCAATGCCATTATCCAACATGTAAGACACTTCTGAGTCCAAGATCTTGCGCTTCTCCAGAGAAACCCGATAGAACCGCTGAGTGATAGGCATAGCATCTCCCACATCAACATCATGCTCAATTAAATGAGTGTGAGTAGGAGTATCAGAGAACAGACCATGGTAACTTTGGATAAGCTCAACCAGCTGTCTACATTTACTTTCATCCAAATGGCCAAGTATTACATCTAACTTTGCAAGAGTTTCTGAATTTCTTAGTCTAGGTCGCAAAACTCCATCACCTGCTAAATCCTCCTCAAGCACTGACATGCAATCATTTACCATCAGAGCTGGATAACTTTGGGCATCCTCACCCAAAAGAGCCCGCATATGGTAAGGTTTGAGCAGATTAACATGGCATATTTTAGAGGATTTTCTTTTATTTGGCATATTAATCAGGTAATTTTGCTCTGATACCTGACGGACTACATGACATGGACCAAAAAATGTTGCCTGAAAAGGTGACTCTACCAGTGGCAAAAGAACAAGAACCTGGTCACCTGGGCTAAATTTTCGTTGCTCTACCTTGCGGTCAAACAGTCTTTTCATTTTTTTCTGAGAAACCTGTAATTTCTGTTTAGCTAGTTCCCCAGCCTCATATAGTCTCTGCCTAAACCCGTTAACATAGGTAATCAAATTCTGCGAAGGATCAGTCGACTTCCACTGATCATACACCACAGACAAGGGACCACGGACAGTATGAGCAAAAACAAGCTCATTAGGACTAAATCCTGTACTCTCTTGGACAACCTCTCTCGCTGCCAATAAGAGCCATGGCAAACCCTCCTCCCAATCTGCTTTTAGCTCAGTGCAGTAAGCGCGCAGCAAAGATTTCAAATGTTGGTGAAAGCGCTCAAGTGCACCTTGGCTCTGAGGGTGGTATGCTGTAGCCTTGTTGTGTTTTATGTGAAGTTGTTCAAGGATTTGCGCAAACAGCCGAGATGTAGAGTTTGACCCCTGATCACTCTGTACTATTTTGGGAATGCCAAACACAGATATGAACTGAGTCAAGGCCTTAACAACAGACTTTGCAGAGATCGAACGTAGAGGATAAGCAGCTGGATATATAGTTGACTGACACATTACAGTTAACAAATAAGAACAACCTGACTTAGACCTGGGAAGAGGACCCACACAGTCAACAATCAGGTGCTCAAAAGGCTGACTCACTGCAGGAATAGGACACAAAGGAGCAGGTTTGATCATTTGGTTAGGTTTGCCTGTAAGTTGACAAGTATGGCATGTCTTTACATATGCAGAAACATCACGCTTCATTAATGGCCAGAAAAAATGCTTAAGCACCCGATCATACGTTTTCTTTACACCCATGTCCTGCAACATTATCATGAGCTGTCTGAATTATGGTGTTCCTAAATTTTAAAGGCAACACGATTTGCACAATAGGATCACCACTGAATGTCTCACCATGAGGAGCCCACATTCTAACTAAGACATCCTCCAAAAGGAAATATCCCTGCTTCACCTTTCCTAACTGCATTGTAGGCAAAACCAGATCATACACACCCTTCAAAGACTGGTCTGCTTTTTGTCTTTTCACAAGCTCTGAATGAAAAACACAAAGATCAGGTGGCAATGACAATGCAAATTTCTTTACATCACAAGGTTTTTCTCTCCTATCAGTCAGCGCAGCAGTCATTAAACGAGTCACAGCACAGACCGAAATAACTGCTGGCTCCGATTCACTAAATCCCTTTGTTTCCACAGTACAAGCTGCTGAAACTGCTTGCTCAGTTTCATGGACTTCTGGAAATGACAAGGATGCAACCCCTATGGTATTCAGTGGGATTGACACATCGGGTAGCTGTAGACTATCAAATTCTACATCGTCTGGCCATACCCTACTTCCTGCCAGGTCATTTCCCAGAATGATGTCAACACCTTCCACTGGCAACTCAGGGCGAACACCAACCTCAGCCTCCCCCTGTACCAGATCACAAGAACATTTTATGTACAGGCACAAAAAAAGTCAAGCCCATCCCTCTGACCAGAATACAGCCCCCTGTATCTGTACGTGGAGAAAAGGGCAATATTGCTTCCCTCACAAATGTGCGTAAAGCTCCTGAATCCCTCAGTATTTTGACTGGAACCTTTAGATCACCTCCAATTAGCATGACAAACCCATCAGACATGAATGGGGCATAACCCGCATCAATTTCAGAAGATTCTATCTGTTTAACCTCCATTTGAAATGGAGCTACCAGTTTTTGGTCACCTCCAAAATTGGGAGTATGGATAGTCGTAGCCAAACCAGCAGACTTCACATGTGCTGCATTCATTCTCTCTTTTAACAAAGGACATTCATTTTTCCAATGACCTTTTTGGTGGCAATAATTACACACATTTGGATCACTTTTCCCACTAGGTGGTTGATCCAATTTTGGGGAAAAATAATCTGTTTTCTGATATTTTTCCTTGCTACCTCGCTCACCAAAGATACGCTTGTGTATTAACGCGTATTCATCGGCCAGCACTGCAGCCTCTTTAGGACAGGTGACTTTGTGCTCATTAATATAGGTGGCAATGTAATCAGGCACAGATTGTTTAACTTGTTCTAAAACTACTAAATCAGACAATTTCTCAAATGTGTTTACCCCAGATGAAGAGCACCAGCGATTGAAATGCGTGACCAAATCCCGTGCAAACTCCACATGTGTTTGTTTACCAGTCTTTCGCTAGCTCCTGAAGCGCTGACGATAGGCCTCAGGAACCAACTCATAAGCCTTCAAAACAGATGACTTTACTACACTGTAATCTTTACAGTCCTCTGAAGATAGCGCAGAATAGGCTTCTTAAGCGTTACCTGTAAAGACACACTGCAACATTAAGGTTCGTTCCTCATCAGGCCAAGATCTGGAATCGGCAACACGTTCAAACAGACAGAAGAAGGTGTCTACGTCATTCTCATTAAATTTTGGCATCAATCTCAAATTACTGGCAACATCAAAATGCGAACCAGTAGTTTGCCCATTCCTTCCCTAACTAATGCCAATTTTTGTAGTTCCAAATCCAATTTCATCTGTTCCTTTTTGTATTTCTTTTTTTCCAGTTCTTTTTCATGATCCAATTTCAAAAGCAGCAATTCTTTCTGCTGTTCAAATGTTAAGCCACGTTTAGACATACTTATATCAGTCTCACCCCCTCCGTCCATCAGCACACCACCTTCCTGCAAGTTAGCCTTGATGATATTCTTCAGGTTGTCCTTTGTGCGTTTGGGCTCCACTGCAACAGAGAAATGCTGGGCAACCTTAATCAGCTGCTCCTTGGTACACTGCTCCAGCAATTCCTCAGAGGGATACTGAAGAAACTCCTCCACAATGTTAGCCATAACCAACCAGATCTAGAAACCTAGACAATCAAAATGAGGTAAACGCAAACAGAACATGCGACACAACAAATGGCAAACAAGAACTGGTGTCTCCCCATACTAAACTGACTAGTAAAATCCTCTATCTAACTAAAACTCATCCCTAGTCTTCGGACAGGTACCGGTGGCAGGTATTTATTCACTGTAACCCAGTGGCCGTGGAGAGCAACTGCATAAAACAGCGACCCCCCAACAAACCCTGGACGTGATCCTGAGACAACCGCTCTAACCACCTTCCCCGCCACACTACAGACACCAACTAAACTGTTTTTAAAAAAGTGTTATTCTTATTTCACTTGGATGTTTGAACTTCAGTGTGAATGATGTATGTGCAGAGTTTGACATTAGAAGGTTGTTTTTGCATGAATCTGCTGAAGAAAGAAAGTTTCTCTGAGTTTAAAATGTGTACCTACATCTGTACCTGTCTGTGACATCTCAACTAGTTTGGAAGCCAATCCCGGGGACTGTACTACAAAGCAAGTTCAACATAGCCAGGATATCTTTTCGTTAGTTGGCTTCACTGGGGCCTAACATTGTCTGTCCAGGAAACCTATTTACAACTGGCTATCAATGAGCTCAGTCAACTCTGGCTTTTTATATCCAGCTACGAGCATGTTCATGTGAAAGAGGCAGTTGTTAATTATGATCAACGCCATCAGAATCATGAATGAAGTACTTCATATGATACCAAGTACCTGCTGAAGACTTCTGTATTAGGGACATCAAAAAGTTATATTCAACGAAGTGAAGTGTAAAGGATAGCCTGCAATTATACAATAGAATATGTAGAGATGAAGAAAAAATGAAAAGGCAGAAACACTAGAAATCATTTCAAAATAGTAATAGTAGGCTAAGGCTTACAATGCATGTAAGAATTATTTTATATGACTTAAGTATAGAGTATTCTTTGCTATTTAGTTGGATGATGAAGAAATCATTGAGTATGCCACATAAAAAGTAATGCCAGTAATACCCTTTCTGCTACTAAAGCAAAGAGTGGAAAAGCAGTTAATGGTTGTTGTGGTCTATCTGACCCAAATGTTGCATTTAAAATAATCATGGGAGCCAATTAAGAGTGTGGATTATTTTTCTAATAAAAACAAATCTTTCAGCTTTATTCCCAATTATCATCACACAGTTTTCTCATGTTAGAAGCCACAGTGATGTAATCAGAGTGTAAAATCACACTGTCAACTATCACTCCAGGGATAAAGTAAACTTTGCACAATTAAAATGCAGCTAAATCATCATTATATGTTTAGTGTTGTAAAATTATCTTGTTAGTTAGAAGCTCGGTTTTAAAACTGGAAACTGAAAGCCTGGAACAAAATGTTTCCACTGACCTATAAAAATATATATTGCTGTTTTTTGTTTTTTTACTTTATTGTAAACTCAGGACTTTTGTCCATGTCAGGATCATGTAAGAATAATGACTCTTTATTTCCAGTGATCTGATTGGTCAGTGATCCGGGTTGTGATCTGACCCTCTGAAGTTACCCCAGTATCCCAGTAAGAAGTAAACCACTGTCGTAACCCAAAAAACCCCAGTTAAACCAGAAGTTACCATGCTAACCACATATCCTGCTTCATAGTACAGGCCTCTGATGCAGTATTCAACTCACAGAAGTGTGATGTTTCCACATCACACTTACACTTGAAACTTACAGTGCACAAATCCTGAAATAAGAGACATGTTGTATCCATCAGTCAAACTTTAAATGAAACATGTTTGCATATTCATAGATTTTGGACTCTTAATGAGGCGGAAAACATGTCTGACACAATTTTTTATTCCAAACAGAGGATTTTTATGTCCTATATCTAGAGGGAATCTTTAAAAACTGTTATTTTCTGGAAAATCCATATTAGATAAATTAATATTAATATTAATAGTATTTTAATTACATCTTTAAACATGTTTGACTGTCTGGAGGTTTTGTGTTTTGCTTTATTTACCACACAAGGATTGTTTAATATTTTAGATGAAGAGACCTTTATAAGCCCCCTAGGGTTACATTTACATTCTGCACAATTGTACTATAGATTTGTTGTTCTTTTAGTGCAACTAAATAAATATGACCATCAAATCAAAAAGTATGTAATCCTTAAATATCACAGGAATTCTCATTTGTTTTACATTTAAGATTGTATAAACACCCCCCAAGTTTTTGATCTTTATAGTTGGACACATTTCTTCCTCCAGAAAATAACTGGCATTTCTCTGAGGCAACCATACTTGCCTCTGGGTAATTCCTCAATCAAGTGAAATTAGTAATTTCATTTGTTTTGTTAAAAAAAGAAAAAGAAAGGGTTTTTAAGCCTTAAAGGCTTGTTAACACTGCAGCCATTTCATCCTCGAGGCTGAGCTTAATGAGAGCTGCAGTCAGGGGCAGAGAAGTCCAAGCAGAACAGTCAGTCCTGAGGGTTAATTTGGCCGTGTTGTTCTGCTACTCTGGCCTCTCAAAACAATCTGTCTGTTCTCTCACCATGATATTCAGATTGGTCATCACTTCTTAGGGGGGTTTTTGCTAGTCACAAAAGGCTGTCACGGCTACACAGGCCATTTAGAATATGAGCAAATGTAGATTAGGACCAGGGAGGGGTATAATTACTACAGATTTATGAGGTTTAATATCTGTTGCATCTTGTTTTGGGCCAATGAAATATCTTTTAACATTGCCACCCAGACAGGCACATCAAGTGATGGTTATTCCTACTGAAAGGCTACAGTCTCTGTGGAACTTTCCCAGAGACAACATGTGTATGGAATCAATGATATCACCGCCTGCTTCCTGCTTTCCAAATTGAGGCAGGGATCATTAGCCAATCGGTACTCTTCTGTGGTTTCAAGCGAGAGTAACATCCCTGCTAATTAAGTCAGAAACAAACAGCATCATTATAAAGGAAAGACGCCAGGACGCAGTGGGATCCGAGGTGTGGGGTGTAATGAGGAGAATTGAAATGAGTCCAGTGATGTCTGTCAGTGTGACCCTGCGTTGTCTGAGGGGAGAGACAACAGAGTCAGAAGCACCATGTTTCTGTCCAGGCTCCGGGCAAGTTCTGTTTCCAATCAAGGTTGGGTCCCAAATGTGTTCCTGCTCACTCTCCCATGCACATATACATAAACACCACCTCCCTTCCTGAAGTGTTTACACGTTCGCTTGCTTTGACCCAGGGTTTCCATAAGCATTCGGTTTATTAAATTAAACTGACCCCGGTTACTTTTCTTTCAAAGAAAACAATCCATTTGAAAGCTACAGATTTTTTGCATGCTTTGAAATTGGAAATGACAGAATAATCCCAGGTGATTTAACTCTGAATCTGAGTTGGCCAAACAACCCAAATATGAGGGAAAGTCCTGATGTGCAAGCAAAGACATGTACATCTAGCAACTTCGTGAAAAAGTGCAGTTTTATGCATTTTTTGGGGTGCTAATTCAATAAATACACTACAGCAAACAAAGTCAGAAAGTTTAGTTCTGCACACTTTGTACAAAAATGTAAACATCTATTTGTGACTGCACGGGCAGTTGATGTTGACACATAAATCACATATGATCATCTGAAGTAATCTTATGCAAACGGAATGAATGAATACAGATTTAATTCACTTTAAACTGGATTTCACAAACATAAAGCATGTAACATACAAACTGGAATACAGTAAAATAACATTAAAAAATGATACAATGTGGTTTTACAACTATCAGCAGCAAAAGAAAAGGGGATATTAATTGGCTTGCTACAAGTTGTACAAATGCTTGCTTATGTCTACTTTTAAACAAAAAACAAACAAAACAAAAACAAACCCAAATCAAATCTTTAAAACGCTGTGGTTGAAAGTTGTGCTGAAATAAATTCAAGTACTGATATTATAGTCCTTTCACTCCTGAGGTAGAAGATCTCCATAATATAATGAAATACTGAAGGTCACGGTTCATCATGCTAAACAATTATGCTAATCATTATTTGAACTGATTAACCAATTAATAAAGAAACATTGAGTAAGCAGTGCAACCTCAGAAAATCACAAAGAAATGCCAGACAGGAATGTGCATGAAAATCACTGCGTGATGTGCTTCATAGTCAGTCAAAGGTTTACTGGTATTGATTTAGTAAGCGAGAGAGGTTTCTTTTCTCTCTCCTTCACCAGTCTTCTGTCTCTCCTTATGTTTTACGGCAGCGTTTTCCCAGAATAGTTGATGAAGCTTGATCGGTTTCTCTGGAGCTGGATGTTCGCTTTTGGGCGGCAGTTTTCTCAGTGAGTCTATGAAATAACAATTTCAAAGAAACCCTTTTAGCAATTGAATAGAGGAGAATAGAAATATGTAAAATTTCTTTTAAAATTAGTAATGATGTATCTTTAATTTCAAGTCCTGAAGAGCAAAATAAGCCTCAGAGGATTATCTTAAAGCTATTAAGACTTGCATAACTCTAATCAGTCTACAGTATAATGGGTGGAAACAGTCTTCTTACATTTATGAAACACACTGAAACTACCAAGCATTTTATTGTAGAATACAGTTAGTAATTGTTATAAAATTGTGGTACACTATAATAAGAGATGTATCAAACTGTAAATGAACCAGTAAGTTACCTTTGCCCGGGTGTGATGCGGTTTTCAGCAGAAGATGCAGATGATGAGGTGGACACTTTGGTGTCTGAGGGCTGCAGGAGCACAAAAGGAGCCAAAGGTACAACATCCATTTTAAAACACATCAAAACATTTAGTTGTGACTAACGGACTTTATCAGCAATGTGTCAACTCATGCTTACATCCTCACTCCAGTCCTTGGCTGCCCAGTCTTCCAACATATTCCCCCAGGCACCTAAATCTTGCTTTCTCCTCCTCTGCCATCCACCAGCAGACCTGGGAAAACATGCAAGAAAAATTTGAGAGGAAGTGACAAACCATACTCAACCATATTTCATCAGTTCTACAATTGAGTTATTTTCTGGTGATGAATCAACCAAATGATCACTTCAACTGTTACCATTTCTACTGATTAAACCTACCAAGGCTCCAAAAATAAACCCAGCATATGTGGCAAATGAGAATTCTAACAGCCTATTTGCCTTCAGTTGCCTAACCAGCAGTTCATGCAGTCAATTAAAACCAAGAGCCCCTTTACTTTGTCCAACTAATGCAGTGGAGATGGTAATGGATGGAAATTCTGTCACTGCATTTCCTGAGTGCATTCAGGAGTGCGTTCATACTTGATTGCCATGCTGTTGAGAGTGATAGAAATTATTTCACTATCTTGAGGAGCAGGCTGCTTGACACCCCTCCAGCAAATACATTATAATAGACCAAGTGGTTGCTAAGACCAGTAAAACTCACTAAGATATAATATATGCGTGTGCCATCCAATTATAAGGAAAATTAATGTTTTTGCTAACATAGCTCCTGCACTAGTGACTGTCCATCCAGCAAAGTGACAGAAAATACATTTCCCATTTTGACACTTGGGTGGCTGAAATAAATGATTTCTTACCAGAAAATTGACACTTTATTTTGCTTTCTGGTATTGAAAAGTGAATTGTTTTCAAAAAGTAGTTCAACTTAACTATAACTGGGCAGACCGCATGTTTTTATTTATCTTAAACATTGAGTTAACTGCACATTTTGATTTGTCTTTCAGTGCAGGTAAAAAGCATAAATTCTGCGCTCACTCTGTACAGATTACTCAGTCCCCCACAATGTGGATCACACTGGATGTAAACATAGAGCCCATGGCTGATTTTGCCCATTGTAAAGTCTAATAAAGTTGACGTCCTTAAAAAAGTATTGATGATAAAGATAAAGCAGCACTACTGTGTGTATTTCTATGAAGACAAACGCAACTTGGGGTGCAGAGGGCTACGAAGTTGCTTTTTAATATTTCAGTGAATATTGTCACATATTGATATTAAGATATCTTAAAACAAATTATATCCCTTTCCTCAACTCCTTAATATTACAGTTAATAGAATTTCCAAAGATCTTGTCAAAATCTTGTATTCCTTCAAATGTATGAGTGGTAAACGTGATTTGTGTACTGTCACTAATTCATTCATGACACACTGAATATGTTCCATTTAAAATAAATAAGCGTTTATGCATTTTATTCATAGTGACAGTATCACAGTATTTTAATTCATTTTTCTGACACCATTTATTAATGTTTGATTTTTAGTTTCATTTAGTTAAGATGACATATACATACACAATTTCTCGCCTTTTTTCTAAAAGAAACTTCACTGTTGTCAGAGGAACACAGCTGGACTGAGTACTCCTTGTTTCTCCGTCTTATAAATTACCTATTGCCACATCACTATGTTTTGCTCTGCAGCTCAGGATGCTGTGTTGGGTGAATGAATCATCTGACCTGAACTGGTAGACACACTGAGATCTCCTCCATGGGAAATAGTCAGATAACAAGCCTAGGAAACCAAAGAAGAGCCCTAAAACCACTGTGTCTTACATGTGGAACCCCTTAAAAGCTTCACATGAAGGGCTCTCTTCAGCTGATTATACAACAGATGAATCACCCTCCAGCCAGTGACAAGGTCTTATGTCATGACTTATAAGGTCTTATGTCATGACTTATAAGGTCTTTTTCTTGACTGGAAAAACAACATTCCAGTACTGGAATTTGGGTAAGAAGACCATATGTGGGTAGTGGATGGATGTGTAAGTGTCTGAGTATAGTGGATTTCTGGTAAGCATGCGTTTGGCCACTACACAAGGGTAAATCAGGACTAAAACAATCATTAGTTAAATTGTCATCTCTGCCAGAGTCTGGTACAGGCTGGAGGATGGAGATAAAGCCTTCCCAGATGAAAAGAAAATTTCCTATCACACTTGTTACAAGCATAGACTCAGCTTCCTCCTGTTGAGTTGATGAAGATTTCAGAGGCTCAATACTTCTGGTGTATTATGATGATACGCAGAAAAATGGTGTGTGGAGTGATGACATTATAAGTGAAACTGGCAGGTTTGGACTTTGCCTCAAGATCATTGAGAGAGAGAGATACAGAACTGAGCCTTGATTATCCATGACAAACACAAGGTGAAATGACATTCAGATGCACATATGTGCTTCTGTTGTTTTGTCAGCAGTGCGATAGTAAAGTAATCTGTATGCAAAATATCCTTGAAACAGACTTACCTGTGTATGGGAGACAAAAGAGCGCAGTATGTTGATAACATTTTCTTTAAAATGCAATGCACCAAAGAATAATAGAAGCACTTTATGAGCAATATCATTTGAAAAATGAAAAATGACCATGGACTACAATATGTCATATCTCCATGATCTGCCTTTAGAGAGAGATTGTGTAGTATCATACTACAGTGCACATTGTATCAGATCAGTTCTGTGACAGAGTGCAGTCTGCTAGCAGGACGGTAACAGGTAACAGCACTGACATGGTGAGCATCTCATACTACATCTCCCATCTGCTGGTGAAATCTACAGCAATTTAATGCCCTGCTAGGAAGCTCACCTGCTGCATGAGCATGTTAAACTGACAGCTGGGCTGCACATTAACAGCACAATTTAGCGGTTAGCTTGCCTGTTAACTAGTAGCACTAACTTCCTTCATACTGCAAGCTGGTGTAATGTCAGCTTAGGTGTGCTGTAGTTATCCGAAATGACAACAAATGCAACATCAACTGTTTGTTTTAAGCTGTGAAATTAGTTTGGTTGTAGTTAGTTTCGTTTTTCCACAACAATATCCAGTTTAAACAAGGCCAAATAGACTGTCACTACTTTTTGAATGCAGCTTTGCACACCCACCCTTATTGAATTGATTGAATAGTTTGTGTTTTAATGTAGTTTTATGCGAGTCTGTCAAGCGTATATGTTTTAATGTTGTTTGTGAGCCACTAATCTAAGATACATTTCTATCATTATGTGATAAAGTAGTACTCAGTACTGTTTAGTATCTTACGAAATAGTCTAAAGAACCAACATGAAAAAGGATCATGATCATGCCTATTTCTACCATATTTATTGCACACACTACATACAAGATATCTGTCTTTGAACTTTTTGTGTTAATTGTTCAACTACCAGTTATTTGTATCTGCATGGGTAAAAATAAGCAGGCAGAGGATGAAGCAGAAGAGAGGCTGGTATTATCTGAATCTGTTTAGAATGCTAAAAACACAAATACTTCAGATTGTTATTTGCACTTGTCCTTCCAATGAGTTAATTTAGTGCCACAAGACAGAATGAGCTCTCAGTCAGTTGTTTATGTGAGTACTCTGAGGGGAAGAGCAGTGTGTGACTGTCTTAACACGCTGTCTGAATCATTTAACAGAGATGACAACAAAAACAGCAGAGTAACAAATGGTCCTGAAAAGCAGAATAAAAATAGAATGTAGAGAGTGCCAAACATATATTATGTCTGAATATTCAGTCCACTTGTCATAGCTATAATTTGTTCAAAATATGACAACCACTAACCCTGGACAGTTCGATTTATTGCGGACATAACTCTGTTTCTGACAGTTTAATTAGATAAAATAATCTATCCAGGAAGGTTAAGTTGTCAAAAACAACCAACAGGAGCACAGCCGAAACCAGCTACATGAAAGACAGATTTTGCCAACAATTTCTTGACAGTATAACTGCTGCCTATCTGGCTGCCTCTGATAAAAAATGTCACAAATGTTCAAAGGAAAAATAGTGCATTATTTCAAAAGTACAACAGTTTTGTCTTGTTTTACGGTGGTTTCTAAGCTAGAAATAAGTGCATCTCAACAAAATTCTGGTAATCTTGGTTTAAAGCAATTGCATGGGAAGAATATTGAGACATTGTTTTATGAGATCCAAATTTTAGAAACTTCACCACATTCTAAAAACTCAAAATTAATCAAAAATATCTTATCTATTTAAACCAGGGCCTTCATTTCACCTGATGCAACTATACAAGTCACAGAAAACCCAGACAGACATATTCATAGTATGGATCACACCTGTGCTGGAACTAATTCTCTGCTTTAACAAAGCAGAGAATTACAATAAGGAGTCTTTTTAAGTGGGATCCTCATGTACATCAGTGGCAGACTATTATTAAAAATGGTGACAGAAAAATGACTCAGACATCCAAGGACCCACCTACACACTCAACCCCTCCTCATAACATAGCCATGGAAAACAAAGTGTAACTACAGATATAGGGTGTAGACATAGCAGAGGCATTTAGACAGAACATATGTATGCCCTAAAGTATTTGTTACAGGATGCTCACTTCAGTAAACAAATTGTTTTGTTTCAGTTTGGCCTATGCAACAAATAACTACAGTGTTATTACCAGAATAAAAGTGTATTTACATTCAATGTTTTGGACTGTGTGACACATTTTAAAAAATGAACTTCACCTTGAAGGCTTTGGAAATGTGCTATTTGTTTTCTGTTCCCGCACATGCTAGCCTGCAGGTAGCATTATCATGTGGCAGTGATCGAACATAAATGAGAGGCCAGATCTTGAAATCCATCCCGTATCATTCACCTCCCCTGTGTAGGAGGACTATGTTTTTCTAGTAAACCGTAGCAACTCTGGACCAGAAATGGCAAATCAGATGGAGATTGTGTATTGATGCTCGATGTTCAACCGAACCCAAGACATTTTAGGACTCTGGAAATTGCTACATTAGACATGCCTATTCATTTGTAAGGGCATGACTTGAGTCTATATAAGTAAAAACTGACCATGGCAGTTCTTTTCCCACCATATTCAAGCAAACTGCCCCTCCCCCCTGAACACATAGACCAGGCCAAAGCAAACACCAACACCAGTAGTGTATGTATGTATAGATGTATCTGTAGATATTGTATGTGATCATAATCCTTATAAACACACAATCAACAATAGTGCTTGAGAAACACTACTAAATTCCTTCACATGCACACAACCTTTTAATTAAATTCAAATCAATACTGATATATATATTGCGTTTTGTTTTCTTTGAGCTTTCACTTGTATGTACACATGTATTATGACCCATGTGCGAATGTTTTTCAAATAATCAATAACAAGAAATTCTATCTTTTGTTTTCTCAACTGGCACAACAAAAAACTAATATTACATTAGTTTTCTGGGATAGAAGCGATGACAGAAAAATCACTTACTCGTGGTTTCTGCCTGGCTCTGGACCAAAAATGTCTGAAACAGAACTGCAAGGGGAGAAAGAGAAAGAGGAGAGACAGAAAAGACACAATGTAATATAACAAGTTTTACTGATACAGGGGATTTACTGTAGCAGCACATTTATTTCTATAAAGCAAAATTACTGCACCGGTATTCACCTGAGTACCTGCCCTATTGACAGAGTTCTGCAACCTGTAAATGATACCTATCCTTTAATACTCGTATGAACGGGTGTATCTATTACACACCCTACAGACCAAATGTCATTGTCAAAGCCGTACCTTGACAAGATCAATGAAATGCCTGAAAAATGTTATGGCCCTGAATGATACCACTAAAGGAGAACAAATCTATATGTTGGATTCTTCACATCACCCACTGCCAAAACCAATCCTCATTTTTTGCCTGACTTTAAGCTAGAGGCTATAGATACGCAAGGCTGCCTGAGGCTTCATAAAAGGCCAAATAACATCCTATATAAGGAGCAGAACTCTCATATCTCCCCTTCATGCTGTCAGTCAAAGAGGTATGTAAATTAACTATTAAAGCCTGCCTATAGAGCTCACCAGCTGTGCATGTCTCCCACGCTTCTTACATTGTGAAATTTTTCCACCTTTGCCGTTTACAGCTAATATGAAACCAGGCAATGCAGCACTAACACCACCATGTACAACTACATCTGCATTTGAAAGACTAATGTCAGACTCCTCTGAAATTATGGCACACCTAATAGCCTAAATTGCCCTTTTCAAATCCCATCAGTGCACCCTCTGGAAAGGTAAGTAAGTAGTAAGACAGGGGGATTCACTGTTGCAAAATACAGTCCGTAGATTCAGGTGTGATCTCGCTCTCTATTTCTCATCCCAAAGTAGAATTAAAAGCCTCACTAGCTCATTAGAAAACAAGTAAGAGAAAATAACGAGGGAACGATAGAAGGGCAAGTACAGTCCATCCGGAAAGTACTCACACCCCTTCACTTTCCACACATTTTGTTATGTTACAGCCTTATTCCAAAATGGATCAAATTCATTGCCACTCCTTCATTGTCTTGGCTGTGTGCTTAGGGTTGTTGTCCTGTTGGAAGGTTAGCCTTTGCTCCAGTCTGAGGTACTGGGCGCTCTGGAGCCGGTTTTTATCAAGGATCTCTCTGTACTTTGCTCTGTTCATCTTTCCCTCGATCCTGACTAGTCTCTCAGTTCCTGCCGCTGAAAAACATCCCCACAGCATGATGCTGCCACCACCATGCTTCACCGTAGAGATGGAATTAGCCAGGTGATGAAAGGTGCCTGGTTTCCTCCAGACGTGACGCTTGGCATTCAGGCCAAAGAGTTCAATTTTGGTTTCATCAGACCAGAGAATCTTGTTTCTCATGGTCTGAGAGTCCATGGCTTCTCATGGTCTGAGAGTCTGAGGCTTCCGTCTGGCCACTCTACCATAAAGGCCTGATTGGTGGAGTGTCGCAGAGATGGTTGTCCTTCTGGAAAATTCTCCCATCTCCACAGAGGAACGCTGAAACTCTGTCAGAGTGACCATCGGGTTCTTGGTCACCTCCCTGACCAAGGCCCTTCTCCCCTGTTGTCATTATGGGGTATTGTGTGTAGATTGATGAGGAAAAAAAGGAATTTAATCAATTTTGGAATAAGGCTGTAACATAAAAAAATGTGGGGGAAGTGAAGGGGTGTGAATACTTTTCTAGATGCACTGTATATTAGAGAAACTAAATTAAAACTGAAACAACTTTAAATTGTCTCTACTTCTTTGTGGTTCGTTCCTAAATTGAATATATAGGGTTGTTTTATATATATACTGATAAAATTCTCAGTAATACTCGAAAGTGGCCACACTGTGGATTTCATAATCTGTGAAATGCTGAAATGTCACAGTTCACAGGAAGAGCCTGCGACTGCGTCACAAATATCAGGCATGTTTGGTTTGCAGAAACTCTCTCCAGAGACAGCCTTATTACTCACAAACGGAGGATTTAATGAGGTACTGCCAGGTTTGTATATTCGCTAGTGACTTTGGAAGTAGAGTAGCCACAGTGGATTGGCTAGCAGGAGGTCACCATAAGAACACAAGGCTCATCACCCATAAAATATTTGTAAAAATGGCAAGATCATACTTGTAGGGACAAGTGAACTATAACCTTAGATTAGGGTGATGTTCTTCGACGCGTCAATATTTTTATGCAACAAGGAGTTCCATTGATAACAGATTCAGAAACTGAGTTACAGGGGAATTTTTCCAAAACAATTGTGAATTAGCAGCAACACTGCATTTGTTGCTGATGAAAAACCACTATGTCCAGCCTTGCATGGAGATTAAAAAGGCATTAAAAAGCTGCCCAATTTTCTCTCTGTGCCTCAAGCACACGCATACACATAACATATTGCTGTGGGATGTCAATGTGGGGCATGTACTATATAATTGGTCAAATCTCTCATGTGCAATCGTCACTCAAAATAAAAAGGCTTTCACACTACAGATAACAAAATGCCCATTCCGTTTTTACTTAAACGTGATGAGGGTGTTAAGCAGTTTCTTTTTCATTGGTTTTTCTGTTTCACTCTGCATCTCTTGTAAATCATGGTTAAAAAGTTACTGTTGTCAAGTTACCTTACACCAAGTGTATTCAATTCTTTGTGATGTATTCAGGTTGCCTGACTTGCTGAGGTGGACTAATTTGATTTTATTTGCATATGAAAGAAATACTCCTACTATCTTAGTCTATGAACTGATTTTAAACGGTAGAGAGATAAAGAGAGATTTGGGAATAACATTTCTCCAAGAGTCTAATAACTAGTAAGCCTGGTGGGCTTACTAGTTATTAGATAAGTTCAGATAAAATTGACATCATTATACATTTTTTTTAGTATCTGTACTTTTACCTCTGCTGAAACCATGCTCAGGACAGACAGTTATTTTCTCTGTCTCAATTTTATATACAGTCTATGGTCTCAATCAGTCTTAGAGACAAGCCCCTACTTGAAATCTTCAACTCGCAAACCTTTGAGGAGAGAGAAATGATTGGGAGAAATCACAGAGAGGCCAGAAGAGGTCAAAAAAGCAGGTAACTGAACAGTTAACCAAAAAAAGAAAAAGAAAAAAGAAAACAAAGACCAACTGGCATCTTGTTAGCAGACAAGTTACAGAGCCTGGAGACAACTTGCTCTCTAATATGACATATATTTTAAAGAATTCCACAAAAAAATATATACACACACACACACAGCTATTTCTGAGCTTATGGGAGATTTATGGAAAGTGCTTAGGGAAGAGTTTACAATGCTAAAAACACCAGAAGCTATCTGAGGTCAGGACAACAATCCAAGCTCTGGGAAGTCTCTGTAATTGGGTGCATGTTATTGTTTTGTGTTAAGAGTAGCAGAGATCTGTTTTTGTATTTTTCGGCGTAAGAAATCTGCATCTATGGAGGGTATTACCTTCCACAATGTAGCCCTTAAAACTAAGACTTGGAAAATAAGCACTGCATGGTGTATGAAAAAATGGCTTTGTGCTCTATGGACTGGGACATTATTATCCTGAAGGAGACCATCATGATAAAAGTGTTTCACCAAAGAATAAAGGTGACCAAATACATGCCAGTAAGATGCACCCTACAGCATAACAGAGCCTCTGGATCCCTTCACTAGTCAAACATGGGGTCACTTAGAAAAATCTTTATTATAAAAGCACAGATGTTTTAATTAAAACAACATTAAATTGATAAAAATTACAGTATAGACATTGCTAATGTGGTAAATAACTATTAAAGCTGGAAATGGCTGGTCTTTAATGGAATATCTACATAGAAGTACAGAGGCCCTTCTTCAGCATCCATCACTCCTGTGTTCCAATGGCACATAGTGTTAGCTAATCCAAGTTAATTGTGTAAAAAGGCTAACTGATCATTAGAAAACCCTTGTGCTGATTAAAGAAGCAATATAATTGGCCTTTCAATTATAGTCTCAAAATAACTTTTTTCTGAAACTCGTCAGTCTATTCTTGTTCTGAGAAACAAAGGTCATTCCATTTGAGAAATTGCCAAGAACCTGAAGCTCTTATACAACGGTGTGTACAACTCCCTTCACAGAACAGCAAAAACTGGCTCTAACCAAAATAGAAAGAGAAGAGGGAGTCCCCGGTGCACAACTGAGCAAGAGGACAAGTACATCACAGTCTCTAGTTTGTGAAACAGACACCTCACAGCTACCTCGACTGGTAGAGTTATTAAATGGTACTCACAAAGCACCAGTCTCAATGTCAACAGTGGAAAGACACTCCAGGATGTTGGTCTTCTAGGCAGCCAAGAAAAAGCCAATAAAAGGAAAAGATTAAGATGGGCAAAAGAAAACAGACATTGGACAGGGGAAGGTTGGAAAAAAGTTTTATGGACAGATGAATCTAGGTTTGAGGTGTTTGGATCACAAAGGAGAACATTTGTGAGACGCAGAGCAAATGAAAAGATGCTGGACGAGTGCGTGATGCCATCTGTCAAGCATGGTGGATGGAATGTGATGGCTTGGGGGTGCTTTGGTGCTGACAAAGTGGGAGATTTGTACAGTGTAAAAAGGATCTTTAATAATAATAATAATGATAATCACTTCATTTTGAAATGCCATGCCATGCCCAGTGAATGGCACCTGATCAGAGCCAATTTTCTCCTACAACAGGACAAATACCCAAAGCACAGCTCCAAACTATGCAAGAACTTTTTGGGAAAGAAACAGTCAACTGGTATTCTGTCTATAATGGAGTGACCAGTGCAGCAAACAGATCTTGGATCTTGTAGTGGGAGCAGCTTGACCATATGGTACATAAGAAGTGCCCATCAAGCCAATACAACTTGTGGCAGCTGCTTCAAGAAGCACCGGGTGAAATTTCTTCAGATTACCTCAACAAATTGACAGCTAGAGTGTCAAGGGTCTATAAAGCTGTAACTGCTGCAAATGTAGGATTCTTTGATGAAAGCAAAGTTTGAAGGACATCATTATTATTTCAAGTAAAAATCATGTAAAGATGTGCAGCAGCACATTTCAGGCCTTTCTGTGTGGCCAAGTTTATAGTATGTCTTAAGCAGTTGATGATAGACTTGCCTCTAATCCAGCTACAGACATGTTGCTGGGCTGCTGAAATGTGAAATCACAATCGTGATACTCATTGCTCTTTAGAGTTGTGGTTTAGTTCTTTCATTTTTGTGGAAAAAACACTGGTCAGGATATCTTCACAGACTTTTTTTCTGGACGTTTGCCGAGACACTGTTTGCATTTTGTGTGCGTGCTGACGTGCCTGGGGAATTTCAAAATAAACATGCGTCTTAAAGATGATGATCAATGTCTGATCGATGTTTTCATTTTGCATC
This sequence comes from Scomber scombrus, assembly GCF_963691925.1. NCBI lineage: Eukaryota > Metazoa > Chordata > Actinopteri > Scombriformes > Scombridae > Scomber > Scomber scombrus. The sequence goes on from NC_084972.1 coordinate 17,128,139, forward strand.
ACCGCTGTTGGCTCGTTGATCACTGAATCGATGTAGATGAATGTATCTTTCCACACCTATAAATATGACAGAAAATAAGTATGCTGGGTCTGCTAAAAAAAAAGAGCAATTTCTAGTTTTGTTTTACAAAAACAAAAGTATTTATTTAGTGTGACACAGCAGCAAGTGCAGCAGCAAAGCCACCAAAGTGCTCTCAAAACTGGTGTTTTATTGTGGGTAAAATGGCATCAGTCAGAGTGACACAATTAGCAAGCTGTTGCATGGGAAATAACAGACATGTTTCAAAATGACTGAACCTGACCCAGAGGAGATTGCAAAAAAATTGGATTGGAAAATGGATCAGGAACTAGTCCTACAATATCATACAGTGGATACTTGGTGCATGCAGTTCTTCATGGCTGGACTTAGAGATTACAATCATACTTTCAGTCCTTCTCTAAAAGCCAGCATCCATAGCAAAAGCGCAGTCAAAAATGTTGGAGTGATATTGAAATAGAAATACGTAAAATGTTTTCATTAGAGACCAACTTTGCAGAAACTTGCATCGGTTGTAAAAATCCAGCTGCCACATTTACTTTTTACTATTCCCATTTCTGATGCAAATGTAAATTCTCATGACCAACAAAGGGCTTAGAAATGCAGGCTACAACAATGCTGACATGTATGATTCTACAATACTACCAGAATTTTTTTTTACACAGGTTAAGTTTTTTGAACTACTCATAACACGGCCCACATATACACAAACAAAATTCAGTTGCAAGTGCAATCTAAGAGCCCAGGCAAACTACCATGAAGGCAGCAAGGCATATAAGATATATTATCAGACTGTCACATTGTCTCATTTCTGTCAGGTTTATTTCTATGTATGGCTCAAACATTTGGAAAAAAAAAACTTTGCCAAGTAGCTCACTTCTGGCAAATTTTAGAGTGTCTGATTCCCACGATACTCTGTTGACAGTTTTAATGGTGTGGTTTAGGAGCTTGTCTGGTTCTTAAGTCCTTGATGTCAAGCAGCTAGACTTTATTTAGAGAAACTAAGTGATATTCTGCTGTGTTTAATTATACCCCAAGTCTTGAATGAGCTGAGATTTATTATTAATGCTCTTCATGCTTGATTAAGAGGAAAAGAAGATCAGAAAACTAAATGAGCATTTCAGTCAGTAAATTTGGGCCTCCTGCAAAATTAAAAACTACTGGAAAGGAAAAATGGCTGTTAATACCGACTGATGTTTCTCATGTTCTGCTGCAACTCATACATTTCATAAAGAATCTACCGTTTGCAGTCAAATTAGAAAGAGGAAACAAAACAATCTTAGAGTTTTAATGAAATGATTCCAATAAAAAATGTATAATAATCATTTTAGCATTTTCACTTCATACAGTCTGCTGTGTTACAAGTTAATTGAAGGGGAATATAAAGGCTGAAAGAAGTCCCGGACCTATACGATTTGAAAGAATAACAACTCCAACCAAACCAATATCTTATTGATTAAGTCGCATTCCTGTAAAGACGACATACAAGGGAACTCAATCTGTCTATGCATTGCACTGCAATGAGTATGAACACTATTATTTCTTGTTAACCCCAAAGGTAAGACAGTGACTTTTGTTACCAGATAAATGAGAGATGTTTGGATATTTCGAAACAGGAATTGGCAGAATCTTCTTGATACAATATTTTATCAAATGTGCAGATTCAGTACGTGATGTGACTCTTTATTTACCATGTGACGCTGCATTGTTGTAATTTATGGTTCGCTTGTATCCATGAGTGAAAATGCTGTGCGTTTGAAGCATATGTTAATATTTTTATGTGTTTGTCGTATTTTTTGAATAATCAGAACCCTCAAGGATTCAAGAATTCATGTATTATAGCAGCTACATTCTGCTTTTTCAAAACAGACAGAGTTCAAAGTAATCTCTGATCATCATCACCATGAAATTCGTCATATTCAAAGTGTATAGAAGCAGTCAACCAACACTTAATAACAACAGAGTTTGAGGGTGATACCTTCAGTAAGTATCAGGATTGTAACTTATCTAGGACTCACCTGCTGATGGACACATCACTATTAGCGGGGCTGGGTGGCAATTCAATCCCTCTCGCAGATGGCTCCTCATCAACCTCTTCATCTTCTACCTTGATCTCTAAATAATTATTTGATTCCGCAACTTGATCTGAAAGAGGAAAAAATATATATCATCATGACAGACATGGCCTATCTAAAGGTGTAACCGCAAAATGAATTCCCCTAATAAACTAGTCTCATTGGGACACCCGATTCTTGGCTTCTCTTTGCTTTGCTTTGCATCAACAGTTGACAGTTTGTGAAAACGAATTTCCCTATGGGGACAATAAAAGGCTATCTATCTATCTATCTATCTATCTATCTATCTATCTATCTATCTATCTATCTATCTATCTATCTATCTATCTATCTATCATTTTCACTCACACACGAAATCACATTAATTAGTTATTGAAATATCTTAATCTGCCCTTGGCTGTTGAGCACCACAATCGAGTGCATAGTCATGTTACAAATCTGAGATTGAGACAATAAACTGAGTGCACTTTATCCACAAAACCCTCACACATTCAACAAGGAGGAAGTCACAATAACCCTGTTAAACTGCATCACATGGCTTATTTTGCATATAATTCGAAAAAACGAACTTTGCAATTGTTTTACTATAGGTGTGAAAAAATACATTAGAACAAGGTGAACTTGCCACAGCAGGTCCCTAGTGAGATCAGGTGAATCATTTTGTAGGACACCCAAAAGCCTTAAAAGACTCCTGTGAATAGAGTTTATTTCATTCTTTCAAAAAGGTAATGAGTGTTACAATACCTGCAGAGTGTGTTTTTTGTGCATCCTTTTCCTCCTCGATGACTTCCTGTTTGATTTGCGTCTGCCTGGTGGTGTCAAGGCGACTCCTGACCTGGGCAACCAGGCGAGAGAAGTCATTGCTGTGCTGCTTCCCTGTAGGAAAATAATATATAAAGTAGCATAAATAAAGGACATGATTTTTAATGGAATGGATGCCATAACCAATCCAACTTTTTTACAGGGTATGCACTACTTAATGCAAAACTACATTGCCATTTAAGATCATAAGGGTAGATACAGTAAGGTTTTGACTGGATATCTTGTGTAGTGGTTGGAAAACATGTGACAGACATAGCCGACCCAGGGGTGCATCAAGGCAAATAATATAAAGAAATAGATGGAACCTAACCCACAAATAGGATACACGCTACCGTAACTTGGATTAACATTTATTGTGAATGCAGACTGATTTTTCTTTGTGAGCCAACAGTATCTGTAACACGTCAGCTGATCAGATTAGCATTTTGACTTGGAAATGACAAGTTCCGACCTTGAAAGGAAGAAAAGGTTTTATTCATGAGCTACAGTGCTATATTGGAATTGAAATACCACAGATACAAGCATCAAGATGAGATGACGCATGTGGAACAAACCGAAAAGACAAATCTGAACGGAGGCAGTAAAAATGATACTAGTTAGTCGGAAATGATCCAAATATAAATAAGGGATTCATTTCTTGTAAACACAGACTAGGGGATTAGGATGACAGAAGTGAGAGATTTAAAAGATGTTTATTTATTTTACCTTATCACTCTAATTAATGTTAGTTCTACACTGTGAACTAAATATGAAAGAAGGTCATGGTTGCCTGTTTTTGGTCAATCTGAGGTTGATACATTTAAATTTGGAGGAAAAGTCTCTGGAAATTACATCTCATATTAACATAGACACACCCAAAAACATCCCAACCCAAACAAAGTCAATAAACTCTAGGGCCACAGGTTTTGTTAATTCTGGTTACCATGATTAACAACAGCAGAATTTGAACATATGAAGAAAAAAAGAGGTGTTTTATTGTTTCACAATTGGTTGTTTCTTTGGCAATAGCTAATCTTATGTCCATATATGTTTAAATTAAATGTTTCCGTTAAAGCGGCTATAGGCAACTATGGACAAATTAACAAGAACTTTTAAAAGCATTCAAGAAAAACAACTCCTGTGGCTTTAGCATGCATGCATGGAAAACCAAATTAATTAATAAAGCCTTTTTTTTTTTTTAAATTGAGCTGACAAATCTGTGATCTAACTTTAACAAAAATTGCCAACAAAATTATATTTTCCCTTTACCACTGTAGGAATAAACACGCATGTGAGAGACAGTGAGTGACTCAAACTCGTAATGGAGAATGGGCGTCACTCTCTTAGTAGGAAACAAAAAAAAAAAAAGAAAACTTCATAACCATGAAGCAACTATGAAGCCCCAGACTGATGAATTAATGAGCAAAAAAGTATTTTTTTTAGCCAATGCAGTTGCAAATCTTTACCTAACAGTGCCTGTTCATTTACTGAAGTAAGAGTCACTCCTAATACCATCTGATGAAATATGCATTGCACTTTGCCGATTGAGGACTAGACTGATTACACTTGTACATGTCTCGGTTACAAATTATGATGAAATCTCACCAGCTTTATTATACGCACACTGGAATACAGCAGTACAACAGACTCAACAGGTTAAAGGTTAAAAAACTAAAAAAGTCCATTATGATTTTGCATCACTTTGTTATCAAAAGTCTAAACAAAAAGAATGTCAGACAATCTCAGGCATCATTGCGGTCTGAAAGATTGTTTTGAAAAATGTAATTAACCCCCACGCAGTTCTGTGACATTTCTGACTGTGATAGGCTGGGACACTTGTCAGTCAAGCACACATTAATCTTCATAAATCAATAAGATAAATCAAGATAACAAGAAGACATAAATGAGATACAAGATAAGGCTAGATTTCAGAAACTTCTGTAGCACAAACTTCTATCCTGCATTGTTCTGTGATTCTGTGGGCAATGATTCAGGGAGATCAGTTCTCTACTAGGAGCTTAATTCCTTGGGGTGAAAAAAATATATTTAAATTCATGTCAGAATTCCCCACTTAACCATGGTGGTTGCCGCTTATAATTGGGCCCAAAAAAAAGACATTTACATTAGTTTTTTCTACCCAAAAAGGGGTTTAGAACCTTTAACAGAGTTTATTGAGTGTTGCACCAGAGTGTTACTACAGTCACAACACAATTTCTTTCCGATAGATCAAACTTCTCTGGGGCTTGTCTTGCAAAGTAGGATTTCCAGCAGTTTTTTCGGTTTGTGAGAATGTTTTCGGAATAACAAGAAACTGATTGTATTAGCACTAAAAAAACATGTCACATTAAGAAAAGGCTGCAAGCTCCTGGTAGATTCGGTGTGCTGCTTTCACCTTCCTGCCTGCTCATTCACCATTCCCCATGCTGGCGGAGTGAGTCATCCACATCCTCCACTGATAAATCAAGCGGTTATCACAGCAGTGCAGCTATTTTTAGAACACACCTCCTGTGAGTCACATTCATTTCTCCACCATTTTTTAAAGTTAGCCCTACCGAGTTATTTCATCTCCTTCAACCATGCCAACATGACTTCTAATAATGCTCTCTGTTCTGGTTTGACCTCTGCCCTGAAGACAAAAACACAGACCTGATTTATAGTCCTATGTATCTGTATGTCCGTGAGCAATTATGTATCATGTGTGTCATATTGAACAAAAAAAGCTCAGGCAGATACATTTTTAATGCTCCGACACACAAAGTTTTACATTTTCATTCCACCCCTTGCTACTAAATTACTCACTGAAGACAGCCACTCTGCTTGTTTCTGTTCCTGGTAATGTGTTGTGGAAGGTATGAGGCTGACTCCTAATAGAAAGCTTCTAGACTGAATGAAGTAAAAATTGAGATTACAGCTAGATGATACACTGAAAATTCAAATTAGCAATTATTTTGCTGGAGATGTTAAAGTCTGCAATAATGTGAATATTGTGTATTCAATTTACAGAAGATCAGTCTCCACTCTGTTATCATCCAACAAATTCTAAATTGTGACAGAAATAACGCTGTGCTGTTTCTGTGATGGATTACCTCTTAATCAAGATTCAGGTCTTTTGTAGTGGATTTCCTGCTGTATTAGAAGGTGGAAAAAATAAATGTATTGATCAGTCTAAACGCCTGATTTGGAAACTTGTCATCACATGCTGTCATTAAAATGCCCTAAGTGTATCTAATTATTAGACAATTTTTAGACATCTATTTAATAAGATAAGATATATAAGGCATAAGATAAGGCGAGATTTCTCAAACTTTTGTAGGCCAAACTTCTATCCTGAATTGTTCTGTGGGCAATGATTCAGGGAGATTAAAAATGGCCATCCGACAGACTCCAATCATCAAACGGATCATCTTATGATATCTCAAAGCAGATGTGGGTCGCCTCACCTGAAATAAAAGCCTGCTCTATTGTCAGAAGATACTCTTATAATCAAATAAAACATAAATCTTGAGGGGAAAACAGAACAGAGTTTGCTTATCATCTTGGCTAAGAAGTGCTCTAAAAGGAAACCAGGATTAAATTTAAGGTTATGCCTTCAATTCTCGTCCTTGTCTCATGAGTTTGAGTAAGGAAATAAGTTATAAGTTATAATAATAATAAATAAGTTCTTTGTATGACAACTTTCAGACAGACAGTTCACAGAAAACTATATAAAACATTAATAAGTGAATGCAATGAAAAACGAAATGAAGTAGAACAAAAATGAGTTATAGGTAGTTTCAGAAAGGTCAAAGCAAGTGGATGGAGTTGTACTGTAGTACATTTTAAATATTTAATACAAGCTTTATTTCTTCACAATTAATATTTTGTTTGTAATATCCTTCTGCTAACATTGTTCACACAAAATACCTTTGACTGAGATTTATAACAAATAATATAACAGAAGTAAAAAGCTTAATGTTATTTTCTAGCTATGTTGCCTGGTCCTAATTGAGACAGAGACTTGTTGAACTACCTGCTTATCCTGACTAGCCGTCTCTTTGGATGTGGTGAACCCAATATGATACACATCTACACACGCACTCCAACAGGAGGATTTTAAAGAGAAGCACTCTTCAACTCTTACGAGAGCTGTAGCATGTACCGTTCTGGTGGAATGGAAAAAATCACCATCCAATATTATATTTTAAGTGCCACAAAATATATGGTCACAGTAAAAAGGAGAAAGCAACATTAAAAATCATTTCAGTGAACACAGAATTGATCAATTCAGCTGGACTTCAAAAACATATTCATTTTTGGAGGGAAGTGGTCCATCTCTCTGGGGTAACAACATTTTTCATTTCTTTCGGTCTGACTTGTTTTCATTTCGTACACTATACTATGTCCTTTTTTGTATAACACAGCATTCATGCAATTTTATTAAACAGAACCAGTTTTGTTTGCAGTTTGGCCATTCAGCTATTAGCCACAGAGGGCCAAAATGTCATCTGCACCTACAGCATCACCAAAGTGATGAGGCAAATGTGTGATATACCATACCACAGATTTAATTTTTTACAAAGGCAAAGTTGACATTCATGAAATGTGTCCTTTATGTCTAATTAATGACCTTCTAGATTTAGAATCAATTTTTCCCAAGGCAATCATGCATTCTTTGATCGGTCAGTATCCTAGTTCTGCATCACGAGGAAAATGAGACCTGATGTTTAATTTCAACTAACAGCATTTGGATGATTTTTTTTTCAATTTAGTAGTAGAGATATAGTATAGAATATCTTTGGAACTTCATGTTTTATTGTGATATTATATTGACCCTTTTCTGGATCTAACAAAACCAGTCCAAAAGCAAGCACCCTGGCACACCAAGCAGACCATCAGTCATAGTAGTCATTATAGGGATAGTTTGGATTTCTTTCGGTTGTATGAGGTCCTTATCCATAGTCAGTGGAGTTGCCATTTGCAACATTTTCAAAGTTCTTATTAGGAGCAGTTAATGGCAAATTTTAAACCAATTCACAGTGGCTGAAAATTACTTGTTTTTATCTGCAAATACAGAATTTGATTCATTGTTTCCTCTTGTGCATAAATAATGAAACATTTAACAGAGGACATGAGGTGATGCAAAGAAGTTTAATTTTTAGTTGACGTTTGTCAGCTCTGATTCTAGAGGTCAGCTTGGTGAGTCACAGCTCTACGGTGTCAACACATCGATAATGGAAATTACAAAGATCGCTTACTATAATCTGAATGCAACTCATCAATCTCCTTCTCCGACTGATTCTTTGAGAAAATCATAACCTGCAACAGATTCAAATGAATAAAATTACATAAATTAACCTCATCAATATCAAAAAACAAAAACAAAGCAATTGCTCTTTGTAAGCTTGATTCAAGCCAGCCAACCAAATTTGATTTCCACTCTTACGTTATAGTTTTCATAAGCATTTTTTTCCCCTTTCATTCATGCTTCTTAATAAAATACACACTTAATGCTTAACTCTACAAACACAGAGAACCTGCTCATCAGTACTGCTACTGTAGCACAAGAAATCCACTGAGAAATACAAGAAAATACACAATTCAAGCTGTTAAGATATCCCATTAAGTATTTAGTACTTACATGTTTGGTTTTCTTCTTTAGCTGATTCCTGATCTTCTCATTTGCCTCCACCTCTTTGGCAATATCTTCAGCTGTTGACAGAGTAAAGAGAATTTTTATTACTCTTCAGATCACAGATATTTCCTGTTTATATAAATTGAGCACACATAAGGTTTTAGCCCATGAGGTCACTATTCAAATTCTATACAGAGCTTTAAGCAAAGCACATTGCTTTGGTGCAGAACTCAGAGCCCCATATAACGAAAAAAAGTGCACATTTAAAGGACAGTAAGTCAGCATGTGTTTACATAGTTCTTACACACACAGCATGAAACTTTGGCGGAGTTCAAATTTTATTCATTCACTGCAATGTAACATACACTCCATTAAGACAAAAACCAGTAGAGCCTACATTAATGAACTCACTCACTTGTGATTAAAAACATGAATATGTGTATTAAATACAGTATCATGCTTACTGTTCACTGTATCCAGTGCCCTCACCTGCTTTGGGGTTTATGGAGTCACACTGGGCATTGTAAACATGGACAAAATCCTGGTGTCTTTTGATCAGCTGGTCTCGGGAGCCCTGCATTGACAGATGGCATTCCTTGAGCCTTCTCTTCAATTCCTGCATGGAAAGCAGATTGTACACCACCTTCCCCATTGGGCGCCTCGCCTTTCCAAGTGAGCTGCAACAGACAAGCAGACTAGTTTTTTTTCAGTAATCACCAGATATTACTTGATATTGTAGTTTTGTACCGCTATGACTCCCCTTAATGTCTTGGACATCAGCATCAGCGGGATAAGAATGATGGAAAGATTAACTTAAATAAACTCAAATATATCATACAATGGAAATATCAGCTCAGCTCATAACAAAATAAAATAAGGGCAATGAGAGATACTATTTGTTAACAAAAAAAGGCACACACCTCTGATGATTCATACTCATGTTATAATTCGACAAGGCTGTCAAATGTGGCTTTTTTAGTTATATCATGTATGTTTGAGTTATTGCGGTTGGTAGCAAGAATTACCCTCCCTATGCAGGCTGCATACAATAAGGTCAGAATATTAAAACCTCAGCGATTCATCATTATGACGTCAAGGTCTACTCCAGATTAAGTGCTTCTCGCTGCTGCACAAATATAACCAATAGTTCAAATAGCTGCACATGTTATTAATCACCCTGGAATAGCAGGTTTAAAGGGTCACTCACAAGCATCAGCCTCTCATATTATGTCAAAGACCCTGTCTTCAATAAAACACGTAATCCATTGACGGTAATTGCACACTTCTAGTAATAATTCCAATAATTGTAGAAACTGTGACATTTTAGACCAAAAAAGCCAATTATACTAAGTGAAAGGCTTGAGTGTGTAGGTCTTCAGGTTTCAAAGATAAATCAACATGCTCTCCTCACTTTTTCTATAACATAATACATTGGTACTTGTAGTGGAAAGTTACATAGTAGAAAGAAGAGATTGAAATAAAACCTCACTTCACTATGTAACTGAGACCATCCAAAACAGTCATGGATAGACATTTCATCTTATGATTTTCAGCATGTTTCACAAATTTCCAACAAACACTCTGGATAAGGTGACCCTGGTATGTAAACAGGGCTTTTCAGGTGATGCATGCAATCATCTATTGCAAAATCATCTATATGCAAAAATCTATTAAGCCTCTTTTACTAATATCCCACCTCCCTATAGAGCATTACAGCTTGAGCAAACACCACTACAGTGCTTCCCTTGGAGTGATCAGTAAGTGGCTATTTTACCTCCTTAAGCTTTCCTTCTTTTCTCCTCTGGTAAGACATGTGTCTAGATGATGATTGATAAATTTCTTAGACACACTTACAGAACACACAGGGCAGTCCACTGCAAAGAGATACACAAGAGGATATTAATAGCAGCTTAACAAACAATAAACCCATTTTTGGTGCAATGAGTCACACTCCCCTCTTTCATTGATGGTTTAAATTAAACAAATGAGGATATCCTAAACATGACACACAGTATCTAAAAACAGCAATATTAACTTGTTGTATATAGGCAATAAATGAAAATTGTGACAGAAAACTAAAGGTGGCTAGTTTAATATCATGTAGTATCATGGAACGTTAAAGACACAGCTACTTTAGTTTTTTAAAATATTTTACAGAACAGAGGCTGCACTGCTTTCAGTTTCACTACGTGACCTCCAGGGATGTTCACTTTTGGAGTCACCTTTGGGTACAGGCTTTACGTCTTTTGATGGTGAAGAGGAATGTGCAGTCTCATCCCAAGTCCCAATACTGGTCGAGCCTGTGTCCTCTTGTTTGATTGACATCAACCCCTGGAAAGAGGTCTCACCAACATCCATCGGCTCCTCCTTCACATTCACTGGAAGTTGACCAGTTACTGAATTAAGGTCAGCATCATTTCCATTGTTGGTGTGTGCATTCTGTATTTTTCCTTGTTTAACACAATGAGAAACTGAACCATCTTGCTGTGTTTCTTTAGTGGGAGATGTTTTGGGCCTCTTCTGGAAAAAGTTACTCAAAACAGAATTGCTACACTTCTGGACCCTCACTCTGGGAGTTTTGCATTTGACAGCTGAGGCAGGGGACTTTGGCGATATTGGAGGAGAGTTCAAATTGGCTTTTGAAAACTGCTGCCTGAAAAAAGAAGAAAAGCAACGTTTATGTGAAGGCAACATGTGCAGTATATCATTTTCACACCCAGACAGCCCCACCCCTCTAATGTTTAAATTAAATTTGATGCATACAGTAAAATGCTCTGCTTCTGTCACAAGACAATCATTTACTCATCTAAAAAACACTGTCCACCAATGCAAAAGTTTTATTACATCAAGTATTTTATGTAGGATAACAGACTCAAGGTCTTCTTAAAAAAACATATTGAGCCCATTAAAAAGTAAAGAGTAGTATGTGCCATTAAATACACTTACAGTAAACTGAGCCCTTTGACTATAAGCTGCACATGCTCAATTATCTCACTCCTTTTCAACTGAGCAAGAAAAAGCAGACACTTTGGCTACAGGCTTGGAAATGTGAAAACAAACAAATTGCAACATGGCCATTACTTGGCAATAAAATGGAACAAATGAGGTGTGTGATGTTCTGCTTTCCATATTTAAAACTTTTTATTTGTGCTTACTGTCCCCATTAGAGCAGGTTCACACGCATACATGCACGCATACATGCACACACACATTTGCCTCTTTTCACAAATGTGATGTGGAAACACCCCCTCCCCCCACAAAGACCTGGAAGAAATATGTCCAACCACTATCATTCATCTAACAATGCTGCATAAAGCCAGGTGTGCCTGTTACCGTTAAATCCATTTAAATTCTTAAGGTTGAACTTTGATAGCCATTAGTTGTAGGTGTTTTACCTCATTTGAGTAAATATGTTTTTTTTCCTGTCGGTTTAGTGTGTCAAATGGCTCTCAATACAGCTGCACCCAAGCAATTTACTGGCTGTTGCCATGGAGTGGACACCAGCCACAAAGCACAAATCAGAGTATATGGGTATATTTAAAGTGTATATTAGGAACACTTGCAACATGTTTAAAATGAATACCCAACATTACAACACAGTTGCACTTCTTCCAATGCCACGACTCAGACTATTACGTGACAGTTGGACACGTCTTCTGTATAGGAATTATTGCTTTCTGCGGTCTACCATAAAGACTGGGCAGATACTGTAATGGAAATACAGTGGCCCCAAAAAGTATTTGGACCTCATTTCCATGAGGATCGTATTGATATTTCATAAAATGTTACAAACTGGTATTTGATCCATAGAAGAACATATTTTGCAAAATTGTAAACTTTTTTCCCCTAAAGTAAATAAATCAGGTTATCAGTTGAGAAAGCGCGGACAAACCCCCTAAATGCCAACAAAAATGTTTTTGGACAAATTCTTATTCTTAAACTTAGTGGAACGTGTCCACTGGTGATGTGATAAATTAAACCTGTGGTTACTGAGACTTTATTCGTCAGCTCAAAAAATAATCAATTTTCTGTACTCCATGGTTGGGTAAAGTCAAAAAGTTCAAAAGTGGAGGACTTGTGACTGACCCAGATGGCAGACCCCGGAAAGGCCAGTGGCTTTTTGGGGAAGTGTGTTATTTTTGGACTAATCCAAATTCAACCTACATGGATCTGATGTTAGAAAGTTTGTATGGAGAAGCCAGGAGAAGAATTTCAACCCGATTGCATAAAGGTACAGTAGAACAGGAGGTTGGAACGTCAAAGTCTGAGGCAGTTTTTCTTTTAATGGTGCAGGTGAACTTTTATATACAATCATAAAGAAAACCAACCAAAAAATTATTCAAGCGCCAGAAGTGGATCGTTCAGCAGATAATGATCTTGAAAGAATACTTTGCCCAAGAGAAGACCAAAGTCTTAGAATTGCCCTCCCAGAGCCCTGAAACTAAATCCCATAGAGCACGTATGAGATTCTCTAAAGAGAAAAATATCAGCTGTCTATGCTCTAGTGTGGATGAACTGAAAGCTTTGCTACATGAAACTTGGAGGAAACTTTCACCAGTTTTTACAGAAACAGGCTGTACAGATGCTGTGAAACTGATCTGCAAACTAAAGGATGGCAAACTAAATACTAAAAACACTGAAACTGGAGTGAAGAGACCATCATTTTTTGTCTTAATTTTGAATTGTATATCTATTGTTTTATCATTTAAAACCTAACAAACTCCTTTTGTGTAATATTTTGCTTGACAAGTGTGCATGCTATCATTAAATTGCCATTTGCTTTGACATTATGTTAAATGCAGTGAAATGCAGGCATTTAAATGTGGCTTGATTGCACAAATACTTTCTGTGGCCAGTGAATCACTATTCTTATAACAGTTAATAATTTCATTCTTGCATTGTCATTGCATTATAAAACCCATTTCACAGCTCCTCCTCAAATATAACATTCAAGGTGTGATTAAGCATGGCTAAATTCCATTTAAGAAGAAAAGGATGACTTGGAGCTGATATGAGTATATATAACAGTTCAACCTCATTGTATCTACAATTCATTATTAAGCAGCAGGAAGGAGACTCAGGCCTTTCATAATTAATGGACCAGGTGCTTTGTAATAGTTGAGATATCCAGTGTTTTTAAACATTTACAATAAACACTAATTGACGCAGAACACAAAAAGTTTAGTTGAGAGAGATGCAGTAGTTGTCGGTTGTGTAAAATACTGCATAACTGAACGAACACTGCAGTTTAGGCCCTGTTTGAAAGCTCTTTGATCCTCCAGGTCTAGACTTGAAGTAACCAAAAGAGCCAAAAGCCAGTCAATACCATCTTCTTAAATTGCTTACTAATTCAATTTAAATTGTCCCGTCATATTGATTCCCCCTACAAGGGGAGTAATAACCTTTTACTATTAGAAAGTGGTCTTTAAATAGCACCTTTTAGCTGTGTTAATGACCTTAAACACAAACACACTCCATATGTTGACCTACACACATAAACATTTTAAAAGGATTATTTTGTTGACATTTTTCATAATAATCAATACCTCAATTATTATTCAACCCTAAAGTAGAATTAAAACAAACAGTACTTCAATGACAATGTATTGGAAAACATGTTTTTTCACTTGTTTTATGAAAAAGGCTATTAGGTTATACATTGTATTATTCCTATACCTACTTTAAAAAAAAAAAACAATATACAACTATTCAGAAGGATGAAAGGACTGTACTTGCCCATTATAAAACAAGAAAACAAAATGTACTGTATCCACAACAGAAAGAGGCATTGTTAAAACAAATGTAATAGCAGTGCATCTATGTCTGAATGTATAAGCTCCACTTCCACTTAGGTAAATGTGTGTACTGAGTGAGATGAGAGACGACTGGTCGGTGTGTGACAATATAAACCTGTGTCCTTGCGATAAAAGCTAATGGTTTGCCAAAGAAACAGGCCTCTAGTTTAATGGCAGTGTATGAGTGCAATCTGCAGATAGCTATTTTTCCACAAAGTTTCACAATGAAAAACATGAAAGGAAGCAATCCACAAATAGCCTACTTGCTAATGCAGAAAACCTAGGAAGCATAGACCGCTATTGTAATTCAAATATTCTTCCCTGTACAAAGTTTTTTACTTGGACCAAAACTTGTAAACTATAGCAAAAATACTATTAAGTTTAGGACATTTATTTTGGACCAAAGGAACTTATCCAAAATGAAATTGTTTGAGACAAGTCTATTGTTACATAACAACAATACTTTATGACAGAATCATATTTTTCAGACGCTCAGTGCTAGACAACAGGAAATTAAAAAACAGGGCAAAGAGCAGCTGCGTAAGCCACTCATTCCCAACAGTGATGACAATCAGAAGGTCTACAGTTTGAGGGGAGACCTTTCTGAGTGTTGATAACATTGAGGTGATCGATGGAAAGGGAGCAGCATCATGGTTTACTGAACGATAAGAGCACTCAGACATTGTATCAACATCAGCCCCGACATTAAAAAAACAATTCCGGTGACTTTAGTGTTAGTTTATGAATTTATTTGTTGGGGACAAAGCCAACAAATGAACAGGAAAGTGACCATGCTTTAATCATCTTTTCTTCCTGGATATATGTTTTAAGGAACCCTAAAACATGGATCACCCATAAAACTCATCAATTGTTTTCTGTTCTGTTGTTCTTGTATATTCTAATTACGTTGATATTGTACACATTAGTTTATTTCTCTTCATAAACCCACTGCAAGAAAACAGCTCAACATTTAACTGCACCTATGTGGCCAGTGCTACCAATAACAAAACACTCAAATGTGAGGAAATGTTTCCTATACTGTGATAAGTGTCAGTGGAGAAAAGTTGAATTTTACATACTGGGAAATTTCCTTCATACCGGTTGTGGACACTGCTCCTATGCCTACATCCCGCTGTAATGAAAAAATATCAGCCCTAAAGCAACAAAACAATACAACCTTGGATGACCTCAGCTAATGAAAACAAAATCCCCATTGGATTGGCAGAAAATCCTTAATTCAGAAACAGATTACTGAAAGGCCATTACAAGTGTTTCCCAAATGCTGATAAACGAAGTAAACCATTGTGAAGTAAACGGAAATTGGTTCCCTTGTGTATATACTGTAACCTCCTCAATAACAACGGGATCCTCTGAAATCACCACAGTAATAGTTTTTCTCTTCAATTCTTTTCTTCTGTTCAAGATGTTTTAAATGGCTGTGGAGTAAATCCTATTGCCTGATATGCAGTTTTTATTACTAAAAATTATTAATCTACGTTTGAGGGCAAAAGAACTAAAAATAATCAACCTAAAAATAAAACAATTGTAAACAGCTAAAATTGTTCTTAAATCACAGCTGGCCTGCAAAAAGCCATACAAAATACTTGGATTTGATAGTACTTAAAAGTGCCATTGCTCATTAAGGACCAACAAGCCAGTTTAGTCAGAGACATACACGTCAAGAAACTTACCATTAATTGCAAATGGTTACAGGTTTGGCGAAAAGGCTCTACTCTTTATGGGAGCTTTCAAAGAATCAACGCAGCAATGAGGACTCTACCTGGAGAACTAATCTTCAATTAAGAATACAGCTTTAGACACAAAGTGTATATACACAGTACCATCAGCATAGACCACAGCAAAATAACAATACCAAAGCTTCAGTGACTATGTTTACTCGCACACTAATATTCCACTATTATATGATAACTCAGATTTGATACATGTCATGTAAACAGCATATTCTGCTTGGTTATCCTGATTTAGACCTTATTGTGAATGTAGCATTTTCCGATTAAGAAATGTGGGATATGCTGATATTAGTATTATTCAGGAGCATTCTTTGCACATGTATCCAGTACAGTAAGAATATGTGTCTCAAATGGGGTTTTTACCGCCATTTGCAACACAAAGCCCTCTTGCCTGTTTACCCCTCAGCAGGCAAAATGACAAGCTGGAGCAGGAAGGCAGACAGAGGAGAAGGATGTGAGAGGACTGAAGAGCTGTTCAGAGCAGATTGGAAAAACAGAGTGCACCTTGTCCACGATGGGGACGTTGGGGATTTGTTATTAACCTGACATGCAGCCATAGTCTGATGGTGACGACTCAATGTAATGCACCAAAAACACTCAGCAGAGCAGTAAACATCATGGGACAACCCAGGTGCTGGATATTGAGACAGTTGATGTCAATTAGCTGACAGGCTAACGACTTCAGCACTCTGCCTGAACTTACATTACGCTCTATTACTGTAAAAACTGGTGTATAAGTCAAACCGGTGGATAAGTCGCAGTCTATTTTGGGGGGTGTCATGCTGGGAAAAACACTCTTCTATTAAAGACCGGTTTATTTGAATGCGCCAATAGCCATTCGTTTATAAACACATATGTTTATACTCCAAAACATTTTCAATTTACATTTTTTTGAAATGCAATGAAAACACACACATCACATCTGAAACAGTGTGTCAGGTTAATGGCTAATGGTCTGGTAATTATTTGCTCAACTGAACTGGACCGGTATATTAACTCAGACTGTGTTACGGTAAGGCTATGAGTTAAAATAAAATTTGATAAAGTGTGAAGCTGTATGCTCACTTGAGTTCCTAAAACTCTTCAACAGAGCTGTCGCTGTAAGGCTCACCAAGCTCACTGTCCCATGACTCTGTGTCAGTCCCAGAATCAAACAAAGCATCATCCTCTGTTCCATCCAGTGGAAAAACAACAAAGTTAGTGAATCTTTTAGGCTTCAGAAATGTGCCCATACTGTCACAGCTCAATAAAACCTGCTCATCTGTGCGCTTTTGCATATCGCGCTTCAACATCTGCTGCTGTCTTGAACTAGTGTCCCAAAATACTTCTGATCAACACACTGGATCAGCAGCACCGACCAGTGAACCCGCCTGGTTTTATTTTTTATTTTTCCGTACAACAAACAGCAGTAATGGCTCATCAGTAGCCCATCTATTTTTATTAGCTGTCAACACAGCTGGAGCGCACAGCGCATGCTTGACACCATTTTTAGGTCATACATGTGGATGCTCATAGTTATATTCATTGTTATAGTTATTGTTGTTAGTGTGGATGGCCTTATACAGACCTATAATCATATCCAGAGCCAATCTTTCTCTACATTTTACTGTTGTATAAGACGCACCTTAAACATGATTTTTCTTTTCATTTAAAAGTGGGGTGCGTCTTATGCATTTTTATGGTAATCAGTCAACACTTTGCTCACTTGTTTATGCTGACAAATGGGTGATTAGGACTGTATTCATTGGAAATCTGCACTGACAGAAGTACCCGGAATTCAAAACCAAAACCAAAACCAAACCATCATTTTACTCCTACTGAATCATGCAATGCAGTTCTCTATAATTCTTAGTTTATCTCAGTCAGCAGATAATTGTAACGCTGTTTTAAAAACAGCTACTGATGATGCAGTGTGCATTCAGGTCCATTAGCAGAGATACTTTTCACACATAACACAGTTCAGAGGTCACTTGTAATGTGCTGTATAGTTACCTTGCAGTTTGAAAGTTTACGATCAAATCATCCAATAAACGGTTGTTTCTTAGATCTTGTTCCGTTGCTTGCTGATAGAAAAGAAGAGGTGAGATATAAAGAAAACCTGTTTCCTTTATCAGATTAATACAATAAATAACAAAAGATCAACTGAAAATGTGTCATCCTTGTTGAGAAAGTGACCCTGATGATTATGCAAAAGAAACTTTGGGGGTCTAATTTCAAATAAAGTCAAATTCATACTTACTGCATTGCAAACTGGACACAGCAACTTATATGAAAAAAATTTTCTGATGCACAAGGAGCAAACTGCAAAATGAAATGCAAACCAAATGTATGTTATACTTGGTCTGTTAGCAAAAGCTATCAGACAAAATTAATTTGTATTGAACAATATATAAAAGAATATTTTTTTCTCTTTAGTGCACACAACTGTATTCAATCCATGTATGAAGAAGCTTTAATATGGCTCAATCATAGCTGCTGATTTGTGTACCACCAGACTAATGGTGCACTCATATACAACACAAAGTGATGCAAAAAGGTATGCTAAATCTATGGACATCAGTACATGTAAAGATGCATCAACCTAAGATAAACTTGCGTCAACTTAAAACTCACTCGGCTGATCTTGAATAAATTAAGCCTGAGATAACGGCAGGATCTTGGATCCAGAGGGACAGAATGTCATGACTATTTTATGACTACATTTCTCACAGTGATAACAACATCAAAGTGAACATATGCCATGTTTATATAAGTGGCCAACAAACACACACAACAAAAACACTCCACTCATTTTAAAAGACATCTCTAATAATTAAAATGTCCAACTCTTTCTCTATCAAAAGCCCGCAGAATCAACGCCACAAGCAACGTTTTCCCTCCGCTCCACTAATCAGGGAATTACTTTTAACAACATTGGGAGCCATTACAGTAGTATTTATTTTTCAAAAGAATCTCATCTGCAAGTCACTTTGTGGTGTTGCCTTTATACTTACTGCTTTGCTAAACTTCATGAACAGTAATTAGTACAATGACTGCTCTTAAAGCTGCTCTGCTTGGTACTTACAGTTGTGAGAACATTTAGTCATCATTGAAATACTGAGGAAGTCGAAGCAAATGGGACACCGAAGCAAGGCATCAACATTCTGTAGGTGAGAAAAACACTCATCAAAAACAGAAACAACTCAATTAGCGGTTTGTAATTAGCTTTTTTTTTTGTATTGCCTGGTAATACATTATCCATTTTTTAAAAACATAAACATTGGTCTGTGAATGACAATTTTGGGGTGAAACTAAACTAGCATAAAACATTTGTAATAGAGAAGTGCAATTTCTAATCATATAATGTTAATTTATTCAAACATTCCTTGAGTGGGGGACTATTTTCTAAATATATTCCATACACCACACACTGTACTGGAAGTTGTACAGCAGTTGAGTCATAGGTTCACTTAACTGGATACTCACTTCAAATACATTAGGTTTGCTTATACAACATACACTTAACGGCCACTAAAGTACACTTGTGCAATCTAATGCAATCCAACACAACAACTCTGCCATAAATTCTACTCTTTACAAAGCGTATACATTTTCAGTTTTTGTTGACATTGTCAGAGAGGTGATAATTCCACTTTATGTTTATTATTGAGGTCGTATGGGTGCGTAGAAGCATGCATTGCATCCTCACTTGAAATCTGAACAATGAATACCAAGCCCAGAGGCACCCAGACTGTGTGGGTCTCTACGTGCATCTACTGTTTTAGTTCATGTGTGTGTGTAACAGTGCAACACGTAAAAAGGCTGAGTGAAAGTGAATATAGATCAGCGGTTGTGGGGATTAATAAATGCTCTTCGAGCCAGTCATACAGGCTTTGTGCAACTAATGGTGCCCATATAGAGGTGTATTAAATGATTAAATTTCCACAGATTTGTCTATTCATTTGCTTTTGTAATAAATTTGTTAAATTGTAAATAGACTTTATGGAAACCCTGTATATCTGCTCTCGTCATCACTCTGACACAGTTGTGCCAATCACAGTTAAATATGATAATGATAGCACAAAAGCTTTTCTTCAGGAAATATCTGGATTATTCAGAACGTCACAACATGAACACACATCTCGACAAATCTGCAGCCAAGGACTGATGGAGTAGTTTTTTTCCATTGGTTAGTTACTGTAATAAAGTTAGAAATAAAAATGAAAGAAATTGATTTGGTGAAGTCATTTATATTATATCGGACTGAAGCTATTTCAGCAATAATTCTAATGAGTCTCACCTCATACATTGTTGTAACATTGTTGTTGTACTAGGGTGCAATATATTGAATGGTGTTCATAATAGTTTGTCTATTCAATTAACATACATGAGGGGAGCAAAATATTAGGAACACCATTCAATATAATGCACCCCAGTACACCACCACCAGTCCGACCTCAATAATAAACATAAAGTAGAATTATCACCTCTGAAAATGTATAAACTTCAAAAACGCAGAATTTATAGCAGAGCTGTTGTATTGGACTGAATTAGATTGCACAGGTGTACCTAATGAAGTGACCAGTAAGTGTACAGTACAAACAGCTGTGGATAGCAGATACTGTAACAATCACCCGCATTCACAAACAGATAGACCTCTTTAACTTTCCGGCTTTTCAAATGAATGTTTACACCGGCACACGCATGCTCAGTGATGGTCACATGATATGCATTATATCACTGTTGGTATGGACTGAGATTTATTATAAAACGGTGTTTAAACGCTCGCGTGTTTTAAAAACGCTGTTTTAAAATGAAAAGGTAATAGTGCGGATCTAACCTTTATTACATGGCACAATTTAAACTAGCACCACCCAAATGCTGGAAAAAATGTGCAAGTAGCTAGAAAGTGTGCTTCATTCACCAGTCAAAAGACAACGATGGTATGGTAAAGGCAAGCCATACATTGGCTGGTGAAAGTTTAAACGTTTACTAGCCATTTGGAGGGTAAACGAGAAAGGTAACTTTGCACCCTGCCTAATTACCTTATAACGACCATTAACTGCTAGCTATGTTGTGTTTGGTTTAATTTATCGTGTTAGCAGGATCGCAATAAACATTTTGGGTTGGTTTCTCTAACGTCAAATGATAAATGAGATGTAAACATCTGAGACTTTATGTGCTAGGATCAATAACATTAGTCAACTGTGGTAACTTACTCGGTTAAAAAAAACACAGCTCTGTTTGTGTTGTGGGTTGTGGCTGTAAGATAACTATGCTAATGTTACACAAGCAACTGAATAGGTTAGCACGCCAGTCAATTGTACTAGATGATAGAACAAGATGAACACATTCACATGCTTAGAAACCGTAACATTACTCAGTTTGGTTAATGTCGGAGAGTAAGTTATTCTGTGAATGTAGCTGTTGGGGTTTTCATTCGGTTTGTTTTGATTTAGCTAGCGGCTAGTAGCCAGCATGTTAGCAATAAAGCACATCTAAAAAATAAATATGGCTACAACTTACTTTCAAACATGCAAGGCTAGGTAGTAGATCCGTTTCAGTTGAAAGGGCCATGTCTGCTAAATAAAAAGCAGCTATTTGAGACTGTAACAGAAGTTTTTGTTTCAGCGTTCAGCAGCAAACAAAGTCCCGCTCGAGGGATGTTGTGGAAGACGCTTCTTACGTCATTTGGCGACTTCCGGTGAGTGCCACTTTCAGATTTGTGCACCTTTGGTAAACATCACACAGAAACGACCTCACACCTGTTCTTACAATGTGAAATATCCAAAAAAATTTGGACTGATCCGGAGTCTCAGCTCTCTGAAGCTCTCGACTCTGCATATTCTTTTAACCTCAAAGATGTCCCCTGCTACTATAACTCAGAGAATAATACTGCAGAATATCTTAGTTTTATCATCTATCAAATGTTTTATTCATAAACAGAAATTCTCAGAATCATTACCTTAAATTGCACATTTCCTCCTATAATTAAATTCTTTATTAAAATCACTCAAGCTAGTAAATCTTTTTTTTTAAAGCAAAAAACTATGAAACTATGAAACACTGTTCCCTGAAACCTCTGACTAAAATATAGATGAAAATATAGACTTCACTTTTAAAAAAAATTATTTATTTATTTGCTTTTATTTTAATTATGTTTTTCTTTATATGTAATTTATTATGTCATATTCCTTATTTCCTCATATATGAACTGTATAGACTGTATGAGTGATGGGATGTTTGCCTGAATGTGTATTCCATTGTTGTTTTAATAAGACAATTTAAAGGTCCAGATTTGTGTTTTTACCACTGCTGTTCATCCATGATCTATGCATTACACCAGGTATATGAACCTACATCAAGGCTGTCACTGTCCCCATTATATATTACTCATATTACTCCAGCAACACCATCGTCAAGTTTGCTGATGACACAACAGTGGTGTGGGGCTCATCTCTGAGGGGGATAAGTCTGCATACCGGGATGAGGTGGAGCAGCTTTCTGTGTGGTGTAAGGACAGCAACCTGGTCCTCAACACCACCAAGACCAAGGAGCTGATCATAGACTATAGGAGTACAAAAACAGACATTCAGCCTTTACACATCAGTGGTGTCTGTGTGGAGAGGGTCTCAGACTTCCGCTTTCTGGGCATCAAGATAGAGGACGACCTGACCTGGAGCACTAACACTACAGCGTTGATTAAGAAGGCACAGCACAGACTCTACTTCCTGAGGATCCTTAGGAAGAACCACCGCACTCAGGAACTGGTTGTGTCCTGCTCCATAGAGAGCATTCTGACCTTCTGTATGTGTGTGGTTTGCTATCTGCACAGTAGCAGAGAGGAAGGCGCTCCATAGGGTAGTCACTACCGCCCAGAAGACCATCGGGTGCCTTCCCCCCTCCCTGGAAGATCTCTACAGCTCCTGCTGTCTACTACATACTACTCATACAATACTTTTTACACTATTGAACCTGAAACCCTAAACATAATTTATTTAATGAGTCTTTCATGAATCTGTACAAATTAATAGACTAGATATTTAAATAATAATAATATAATGATAAGGACACTTTACAGAGAAAAAAAACAGATCAAAACAAGACTACACAGAGGAGGATGAAGAGAAATGTTCATTGAAAAGAAAAGCGTTTAACTCAGACTTGAATGTGGAAAAGGAGTAGGGAGTAGGGACTCAGAAGTTCACTGAGGTATACGGAAGCCAGGTAATGGAGGGTTTTGGAGCCAGGTAATGGAGGGTTTTGAAGTTGAGAAGTAGGATTTTGAATTTTGAATTTTGTCCAGGACAAAACTGGTCGTTGGTGCAGCTGGGAGAGGATGGGGGTGATATGGGCCGTGTGTGTAGTGTATCAGTTAGTCATGCAGTGTATCATGTAATTTACACATTAAATAACATGATAAACTGGAATAAATGGCAACAAAATGGCAAAACAAAAGCATTTGTGCCATTAAGTATTGTGCTGAAAAGTTTTGGAACAGCACTGCATTTTTTTTACTATCTGTGCCCTTCATTGAATTGTTTCCATTTTCATTTGTTTTTTTAAATCTCTGTATGGAGGATGCTTTATGATTCTAAATGTCAATCTTTTAAATACATTTGAGTGTATTAATAGCAGGCAAAAAGCTTAATTAAATCAAATCACAAGGGTGAGCACCATTGTTTTAATATAGTGAGCTCCATCATAATTTAAAGACGTTTAATATTAAATACTGAGAGTTGGCTCATTTGGAACAATCTATGATTCTGCAGCACGGCGGTAGAAAAAGCATAGATAAGCTTCAGTTAAGAAGCCGAGAGGTCAAAAAAAGCCATAATGATTTTGTAAAGACTGTGTTTTTACATCACACTGAAGAGAGCTAGGTTGAATGAAGAAAACATAAGACAAGACTTTACCAGATGTATGTGTCGTTTTATCAAGGCAACCCCTCAAATTTAAATGATGTTCAATCAAACCAAGATTGCAACCAGGAAATCTGACAATGGAAAATGATAATTACATGAAAACTGACTTTCTTGTGGTACCTCTACAATGACAGCCTTTCTGTTTTCATTTCAGTTTATGAGGAGACAAATGGTGCTGGATGAGAAGTGTCAACATAACAAAAATATTCAACCACTTTCAATATTTTCCTTGTGTATCTTTGACACTTGGTTTCATATGTGTGTAGTTACTGATGGAAAAAACTTAAACTAAACAATCCCTTCACTTGTAAGGCACCATGAAGTTATCATAACATCTTGTCCTTGAACTGGAAATGATTAGCAGGCTTTTAAGGGGCCTCATAGGCAGTGAGCATTCAGTATTTTAAGGAACTTGTACACCAGTAAGTTATTATTAGAGGCCCATTATGTCCTATAAAATATCCCACTTTGATCACTTGGTGTTAACATCCTATTTTCTAACTCCTAGCAATTACAATCACTGACAGAGAACTTGGTGTCTGCTATTGCATTTTACATTACTCCTTTCATGACATGCTGTCTAAATTGAGTTTAAAAGTGTTCCGTCAGCCCTGCTATTTCACTCCCTAACTTTGTTTTAATTTACTTATAATGGTTGTACTGTACCATCAGAGGAACATGAAAACCCCACAAAAATGACCCCTTTCAGACAACCTCAGCTTCAAATAATATAAATTGAACCTCTCAGAGTACACAAAATGAATATTATTCAGATAGTAATGAGCCCTAAGATGAAATGCTGACCTTTAAGGTAAAGCCACTCTCTGTAAAGAGTCATTTATGGTTTGATCTGTGGCACAAAGAACTGGTGTATTCTAGCTGAAAGCTTGTGGCCTGTTGCCATTTTAGTCATCAACAAGGCACTAGGTGCTCCACATCTCTGCACCCCAGGCTATATTGTTCCCTGCGTTAAATGTGTGTAAATCTACAATGGGTATGTGACAATTTCTTTTGGTGAAATGGTAACCTAGATAATCCAACCAATATCAGAAACATCTCAGACTATCCTTTTTTATGTAATAACATTGTATTTTAATGTTGTCATGCTTGCATGTCACATCTGAAGCCTGCTGATGCTGTCAAAGTCATGTTACACAAATTCATATTCTACAAGGAAGAAATCAGCACATACAGAATGAGTTTCTGTCAAGGTTTGACCATAAATTAAAGCCTAATCAGTAGAATTAGAATCATAATTTAGGCATAGAGTTACACATATATTAGTAATAACAGACTTACAGTACAGAAAAAAGCATGTGTGAATCAAAACTGATCATTATAAGTCTGTATACATTTAAATCAAATTGATTGTCATTGTATTGAGGAACTGTACAATCAAGTTTGCAGAGATAGATGGATGGGTCCAATTTTAAATTCTACATTCATCGTTTAACATAGTTCGATCACACAATTAATTAAAAAATAAAAATTCTATCAAACATGGGCATGTTTTCCACACCAACAGCATATACAGAGCAAGGTACTCTTTCCAGCTTGCTTGTTCACTAATTATTCAGCCCCAGGGGAACAGCACAGACACTGTGTCACTGATATACAGAAATGTTAATAAAATCAAAATAAGTAGCCTAGCAGGCAACAACACGCAACAAGACATTAGCATGCAGATGTATTTATATTGGAGCAAGTCATTTGTGTGCTCAGATGTGATTTTTGGTCACATGAATATTCAGAGGAATCTACAGTACCAGTCAAAAGTTTGGACTCACTTTCTCATTCAATGGAATGGGAAGGTGTGTCCAAACCTTTGACTGGTACTGTATGTGCAGTAATTAGATTTTTTCCAATGGTTTTGCCTGGAGCATTTGGTCATTTAAAATAATTTCACAGTGTTACTAAAGTGTTAATGTCTCTTTCCACGCAATCCTTATAGCATTGCCAAACCATATGGTAACAGGGCTTTACCTGCAGAGGAGGATGAGACCTTTAATTTGTACAGCTGTTAGGCATTTATCGCAATAATTGTCACGGAATATGACACGCCTTTGTAATATGTTGCTGTCTGTTATCATCTCCTTTTTTGTCTTTGGATGAGAATTATTCAAATAGCCAAAGATAATATTATGCAGCTTTACTTTCGCTTTTCCTAATTGAAGTCTTTATTATTGAAGCAATATCTTCAATTTTGTGTGTGTGTATGTGTATTAGACATGCTGCTGCTTAATTCTTACTTATTAAATCACAAAAGGCATGGCTCATGCTTTGAAGTCTGTGGACCTATATTGAACAAGTAAATGCCTACACCAAGCTGTTTTAAAGCAAAACGAAATATGAACCACATTACAATAAATGCTCAGGTAGAATTGATATAACACATATACTGTAAAGACACATGAACTGACACACAGATAAATCATATAGAATGGACTCAAGGCAGCTTTGTATTAGATAGTGGAATCTGGAGTTCAACAAAACACTGTTCTCTTCTAGAGCTCCGCTGAGATATTTTGATGGGTTTGTTTGTTTAGTGGGTGTTCAACCAAGCAGTAATTACATGCTTATATTAGCAAGATGACATGATGTACTGAACGC
Organism: Scomber scombrus; assembly: GCF_963691925.1. Classification (NCBI taxonomy): domain Eukaryota; kingdom Metazoa; phylum Chordata; class Actinopteri; order Scombriformes; family Scombridae; genus Scomber; species Scomber scombrus. The sequence goes on from NC_084972.1 coordinate 17,154,722, forward strand.
CTGTGAGTCTACATTTCAGCTTTTCAGGTATTATGTTACAGATTAAACCCATTACCCAGTATTTTACTCAAGGTTTATTTCAGTTTTATCTCCTCACATCATTATACAGATAATATCAAACAAATGTTTAGCCAGGGATGACTTGGTTTCTGCCACTCTTTTTCCAAAGAGTGGATGCCAGACTTTTTCATGCTGAAACCATAAAAAATAGATTATTCTTCATCACATCTTCCTTCTTTGAGAACACGAGAGGCAAATTCTTTGTTAATTTGATAGCAAAATAAGGCGAAGTTAGTTTTTAAAGGCATCAGACAACCTTCAAGCTTGTTTAGGTAAAAAAAATAAAAAGCCTCTCCAATTGACCACTATACTTGGAAGTATTGCAGAACTATCGCCTGACTAACATGTCACACGTGGAAGACAGCTGTGGGGAAATCTTATTAAGTGTAGCACTTTGATGTGGATTAAAACGAACATCACACTTTAAAAAAAATATTAGGAAAACTGCTACTGCGGTTCCAGATTCATGATTTTATGCGGCTTTGTAGTGGCCTGTTGCTGAGATTGAAATATGATTCAAATGATGAGAGTAAGTAGTGGCAGAGACGGAGAAAATGTGTATTGCCTTTTTTACTTCCAACAAACACTCCATTGATCACTGTAGCATATTAGATTTCTTAATCCCCTGCACGTGAAACTAAAAGCCAGCACCACTAACTGTATTTTGCAAATTCAAAATAGTTGAATGTGAACATAAATCCTGGGATGTCAAACTGCAGTCCAAAGGCTGAGATTAATATGTTTACATTAACAGTGGCTTCGTCTAAAACATCTGCACTATGACATACATTCTGTCAGAGGACCATACTATGCTTTGCCTTATCATTCTTAGACTGTTATCTATTCTGCACATGTATATCTCTACCTAATAAGGCTCTTAGCAAGTGAGTCATTCATCCCTGTGTTAGATGGTGCACAGGGCTGGATCAGTCTGGGATCTTAACAATAGCTGGAGCTGTGGGAAATGAATGCAAACAGATGAAGCTGGAGCTGCGTCTGGTGTTAAACAATGGACTTTAACAGGCCAGATAGCCTTGTCCTTGAAGATGCCAATGACAGAGCTCTGCTTTAGCGATTCATTCTTAATTATTTTTTCATGTGCTGTGTGTGTATTGCTTCTACATTGTTAAAATGGTGCTTCAGTTTCATTTAACAGGAGCCAAATGACAACAGTAACCTCTTTGGCTTATCGTACCCTCTGATGCAGTGGAAATAATTTGAAAAGAACCTCAATCTCAAAAATATGAAGATTTTTTTTTATTCTCTTCATGAAGCATTTTGTTTTTAAAGCCTTTAATGTTTACTACTATATATTTTCAAAGTAATAGAGGAAAGATGAGGAAAAACACATTTTTCCTATCATTTAACATCTTTTGTGGATAAATTGTATCTTATTTTAAAGCGTTCTTTGTGATTATCATTGTGCTCACATTACTCTGAGTATGTGAAGTGGAATAGTTAAACTGAATTGAATTACTCATCTGTAACAAAATGATTAATTAATCACACAATATATTCTCATCGGAAATTATATATTTACGTAACATATTATACAGGTTTCATGAATATTTTACATTGAAATCTATTTACCCGTTTAGCTGGTGGATGTCCTTATCTGTAGTCATGTCCTTTGTATGTGCACTCAATTGAAACATTGTTCAAATTATATGTCAAATTGTCAACTGTGGATTTACTCTACAATCAGCTAACTAAACACACCTTATAAGTGTCCCAATCTGTAATTCATGGTTAAATTGTAAAACTAGTTTTTGAAACAATATACTTATCAAATATACAATATCTTTCTGAAGTTAGTTAATTAGTTATATTCAAAAAATATACAGTGTGTAATGGATTTTTATGATGGATTGTGGAATTTCTTCCAGGACAGCGTAGACAGTGTAGTGGTGAGAGACAAGGATCAGAGAGAGGAGGACTGTTGTGAGGCAGACTGTAATGTTTGTTAGTTCATGGTATGTTATCCTTGTAAGTCACAAGGACACTGAATCTGAATTTCAAAGAATGAATATAATATAGTAATATTTATGCAGTCTGTAAAAGCGATGTGACCTGCAGTGGTTTTGTTGAAAAGAAAAACTGTCTACAATTCAGGTAGCTGCATTGGGTTATCACCTAAATTAATGCTCTGATTTCCAGGAACATTTGCATCAACAAAAGAGAATCAATAAAGTATTCAATAAGATATTTAATCATTATGTGTAACAACAAATAAGACCGCCTATCGCACAAATAGACGTAAGATGAAAGCTAACTCTTACAAATCACATTATCGTGGTCTTTTGTTTTCACTTGAATCAAATGAACACATATGCTATCAAAGGGTAATTGGTAATGCAGGTTCAGCTCTGCCTCAGGCCTTCTCTCTTCTTCAAAAACTTAACTTCAAAGTTCCACCATCATTGCAAAGCCACATTTAGCATGCTTCTGCAAGACATCATAAATATAAACAAGGGGCTTTAATGTGCGATCTATGTACCTGTGTTTGTTGTCAAGGCGTATTATCAAGAGTTGTGTACATTGATCTTGTGTAGTATGTCATCTATTCTTTGGTGTGATTTGTGTGAGGGTGTGTACGAACAGTGGAAACAAACCAGGCTGATTTTCTCTGTGTGTTTGGGTTAATTCATTATGCATGCTTATATACAGTATGCAGTACCAGGCTGCAACCCTGCACATCAAAGATACAAGCACAGCTGGAAATGTCACTGGATTCAGAGGTGTTGCCGTCTGCTTTAACCTTAAAAGTCTGATGATCGTTCAAGTTCCTTTTTCCATTCATGCTTGATGAAATGTACAGAAGCTGATAAGATGTTCAAATTTCTGACTGAGGACAGAAATCTTTATGAAAATGCATCAAAGTAAAATTATCGATTGTCCCACAGCATAAGTATGTATTAAGTATATGAAGGATCGCTGCAGCACTGATATCCGCCTGATACACAGAGACAAACCATGAAAAATAAAAAACCTCATGTTCTCATCTTTTCATAGAAAAGTCCTGTGTTTCCCTCCTGCCAGAAATATCTGTATCTAGTCAAGGCTCTCTCAGCTGAAAAGTCCCTGGTTTGATCCCTTCAACATTCATGAATCTCACCAAAGTATCCTTGAGCAGAGCACTAAACCTCTCCATGCCCATTTTAAGTTGTTGGGGATGAATACCAGCATAAATAATGAAATCAAACATACATTTTAACTGTGCACTCGCTGCAGTGTAGGATCTGATAAACTATTGCCTCAGTACAACTCAGCAAAATCAGAAAATTATTATTTGTCTTTGGTCAAATTATTATTTTGGCCCTGATTATTCATTTTGTCCTATTCTGTCATCGTACAGTATTGTGTCTTGGTATTACTCATTGTGACACAGATTAAAGTAAAAATGTAAAAACTGCTATTTTAAGACACAGAAGTGCACATATGGAAATACATGAAATAAATAAGAAATGATTTCCAGTTGTTTCATTCTGGTTATGAAAATGAATCATCTACAGCTCACTGCTGCTCCTCTGGGGCTTTTAATTGAAGAGTGTAACTGCTTAATCATTAATTATTTTTGATGAGGCAAAGCTGAAGGCAGGAAAGGTGAGGGTTGTAACAGGAAGTTATGATAGTTCTGTTCTGCTAAGAGATTATGTGTTATTAAAGAGTTTGCTCTCATTTGCTTATTAATTATAATGGAGGGAAAAAAGCCAAATTAGGCCACTGGAGGGGGCTTATGCAACTTGTGTTTTTCCAAACTAGCTGCAGCATCTGTCGTTCATTGATGATACATACCTTGTTCTAGAGAGACATACAATTTGTTTGCCAGCAGAGGCAAAGACAACTGCAGAGTGTTTTGTTCATAGATAATTTTATTTCTTCTTCTTTTTTTCTTTACAAGTAACTTACAAGAAAGGTTTACGCTTTTTTTTGTGCAAAAGAAACTTCTTCATAAGTAAAATATGTCACGTCAATGCCACTGTGCTATTAATTTTAGGAGATAAAAGGGAACAGAGTAAGTTACAAACCCAGAATGTTATCATGCAATATGACCATAACCAATCAAGGAGATTCTGGGTGGTACTTCAGGACCTAATTATTATGCATCTTGTTGGTTGATTCTAATTCATGTCACTCACAGTAGGAAGTGTCATCAATATCAGATTTCTTTCTGTTATTGTAATAAGTGTAATATAACACAAGTCTTTTCTAATGTCATCCCAATGACCATTGCTTCCTTTTTATTGAGTAATATGCATTTCCTTTCTAATTCCATTAATAAAGATAAGATGCCATTCATTTTAGTGGTACGTAAAACATAAAATCCCATTTGATAAAAATTAAAACAGAACTGCTCATGAAATTATTCCTCAAGTCTGATGGAAATGCATACACGGAGATCCCAGATTGATTTTACAATAAGATGCGTGAGATCTACTAAATCGACTACAATAAACACACCTGCTGATATTTACTTATTAGTAAATGGTAAATCTTCCAGAGTTATACAAAATGTGAACACAGTTTCTTGTTTGATATGTTCTTGTTGAGCATGGGTTTCTTAAGTGGAACAAATTAAATTCTGTTTATTCTCTGTCAGGGTGAGATGCTGCTATAGCGCTCTCTGACCAATGGAGTAGAAAGCCAATTTAAAAGGGAGGTGTAATCATCAAATGTATGCAAAACTCTGGGCATCGATTCTCTGAATGCTTTATGCAAATCTTCAGAGAGCAATCAACAGTGTGCTGACAACATTCTGCATGGGCAGCTCATGCTCATCAATACTTTCACTGTTGCAGCTTCTCCATCATGTGGCCACAGAATGAACTACAGACTCACAGTGCGAAGGCCCTATTGTATCTGTAGGAAAAGCTCTGCGTTTTTTTCTTCCAATACAAACGCATTTTTGGCGGCCTAAACATGCATGAAAACTAATGAAAATTTGCACACGTGTCAGACCTGCTGAAAAATGTGATATTTTATGGCTCCCAGGAATGGGTGTGAAAAAAAGTGGCTCTATGGCACCCCCTAGGACACCTTAAAATGGGAATTTCTTCCGTCCAGATTGACGTAGGAGAACAAAATTCGGTTTGCAAATGTATCATGTCCAGACACACAAAAATGTTGTAGGGGACCACACTGTCACCGTCACTGCCACAATTTTGATTCAAAGTTGGGATTTTGGCGCTATTTTTGCCAATTCCAACCTTCGTACTTTAACTATTTAAATCCACCAACTTCAAATTTGGTCTGAATCATCTACAGACCTTGGACATGAAAATTAATCAAAATCTTTTGCCTGTATTATACATGGGGGGTTGGCAGTGCAGCACATTTCGATGTTTCGTCACGAAATTTCAAAGCCTTACAACTTGACTCCACATTGTCTGATCTTTTCCAAATTTCATATGCTTGTTAAGAGTCCAGGTCTGAAGACATGTACAGGCCCATATTTAGAGACAGTCATAGCGCCACCGACTGCCAACAGGAAGTAACAAGCGTAATTCTTTGACTACTTACTCCCAGGCGGTTGAGCAGATAAACCTGAAATTGGCTCAGCTAAAATGTAAGACCTTGATGATGCTACATGCTGAAGCTCTTGAACCATAATCAAATGCTGTTGCCATGGTGACACATTCTGCACCATTGAAATACAATGCTGTTTTTGACAGGCAAAGGATGCTTCTACAATCATGAAACTTGACACACACATCTGGAGGGCAGCCAGTTAACATCCTGTATAGGTATTTGAGGCAAAACGACTCGATAGCGCCCCCTTGAAAATTTCAAATTTGAAGCCCCACCTTTCAGATTGATGTAGACAAATGAAAATCAGTAAGCATATGTATCATGTCCAGATGCAAAAAAGCCTCGTGGATTTATTCTGTAAGCTATCCGGGACCAACCGAAGATCCAACCTAACTCTAACAGGAAGTCTGCCATTTTGATACAAAGCCGGATTTGGCTGCCATTTTTCCCATTTTCACATCTCGTACTTTAACGACCAGCCATTTTGATTCGACTTTTTGATTTTGCCACCATATGCCGCGCTTAAAAGATTTAATCTGACCAATTTCAAATGTACTCAGTGTCATTTTAAGACATTGGAAATTAAAACTTATCAAAGTCTTTTGCGTCTATTATACCTGATGGACGTGGAATTTAGTTGTTAAGTGGTGGGGTAGCGAGGGCCTGGTCATCGCTGCTTGCAGCTTTAATTTGTTTTTTAAAAAATATTTTACTTCTTTTTATATATGATGACACTTTTGTTTCTTTTGTCCCTCTTTGTGTCTCAACAGATTCAAACATATTCTTCAAAACTATTAATATTTACTTCTTGCCATTTGCAGATTTGTTGATTTGGATCTCCCGCAAAAAAAACAAAACAAAACAAAACAATATGGTAATTTCTTATAAACCATCTGGTTTGCACTTGTTTTAGTTTTAGATGATAGAGAAATTAAATTACAATGTTTAATTTGACATTTTCTCTTGCAGTAGTGGTAATGTTCTTGCTGTGGTGGTGCACCATTGCTATATGAACACAGAGGAAACACTGTGGTTTCCTGGCGGCCTTGTGATTAAGATGCCATATGATAGCTATGTCCTCAGTTCAAATTTGGCTGGGTATGCTTGTTGAACGTCAAACTGCTCTCTCCTCATTCTTTGTGTATGTATTTATTTTAAATCAAGGCAAAAACTGCCTCAAAACAGGCATATTTGAGGGAAAAAATGTGAAAACAAAAAATGTCTCCTTAACTTCAATATTAACTTTGGGATTTGTGATTTTATCACAACAAAACAAAAACACTAAATATATCCAGATCACAGAGCAATAATGGTTTTATTTGGATGCAGGGGGGTTTCAACATCCATTCAGTGGTATGGTGTACATTACATCACAGGGTTTCAACCAACCAGACACTCATCAACAAACAGCATCACTAGACATACAATTAAAGAGAAGGTAGACAGTGTAACAGCTCACACTCTGGTCCTCACAACATGACAGGCGCTCAGTCCACTCTCTTAATGTGATGTACTATTTTTTTTTTAATATTAACGTAATGTCTTCTCATGTCAATAAACAAACAGTGTTACCCATTTCAACATACATTCCAGGAAATAAAATGTCCACGTACATCACATGTAGGGGAAATAAGAGTGAACCAAGTGCCTCATAGCCTCTAAAAGAAGAGGGTCCATATCAGTCCTGCTGTTGCCAACAATACTGCAATGTTTTTGCATTGAAAGGAAAGGAAAATGAACAACAAGAGTTTACGGCTCAACCACAGCACAGGCAGTTCACAGGGGAAAACAAAAAATATGAAAGAAATATTCTGAGATGATTCTACTGAACGGCATATCAGTAGATTGTGTGTACAGTAGTTTTTTTTATAACTCCTATTCCTCAAGGATCACCCAAGCACAGACGAGCAGTTCATGATGATTCTTCTGCAATTCAAGAGGAATATTTCAACACAATATACTCCTAGGAGTATTTGTGTATTTATGTTGGTTGGATGACTGAGTAGCAATAGAAAGTAACACTAAAAAAGTAACTTCAGTTTTTAATAAACATGACAACTAATACACAAAATATTACAGTTAAAAAAAGTAAATATAAAAGTCCAATAAAAACTGATGTTGTGCACAAAAGGCACTCAAATTGTCTGCTCCACTTACACAAAGTGTCTATAAATAAAACAGTCTAGTTAAATACAATGATGATAATTTCACCTTTTGAAATTGTGTGCTTTCTTCGTATTTCCATAACATATGCGCTTTTTTGTAACATTATCTTCATAGATTTGGTGCAAAAGTGTAACCAAAACAGACAAAAAATAACTATTTATATGGATGACCTTAACAATTGTAATAGTAGCTCCAAAAGCATTTCCAGCTCATACTCATAATGCCCACATAAGGTGATGGCATCCACTGTTGTTACAAGAAGCAATACCAGCAGGAACCAGCAGAGGATGCCAGTGCACCATATGACCCTAACTGCTGTACAGACGGGGACAAATTAAAGAAAAAACTTAAATAATAGAGTGGAAAAACGTATCAAATGCAAATGCTTCCGTTTACCAGGGCTCACGGAATAGTTTGGTGAATATGAAAACGATGTGAATAAAATGCCTATACAGTCACCAGATCTCAACCCTGTTGAACACCTAAGATTTTGGGCCAATGTGTAAGACAATGCTCTCCCCCATTATGTCCATAACACCACATTATATAATATAAACTTTTATCTTTCATCTATTTAGTGATGTTTGTGATTATCTCCTTTTGTTAGGTCTGGCTATCTTTTTTTTTTTTTTTTTTATCTGTTGTACTCAAGCATCTCAGGCATTTAAAAGAGATTTTGATCTGATTAAATATAAATGAGGGAATATCTTGTGGAGGGATGGTGTCCATCCCTGATAGAGTTTGTTCTTGAGGCTCGTGGTGGCCTGACTCCATACTAAGATACCTCTTGTTGGTTTTTCCTTTATTTGTCACCCATCTTTATATTGTCTTTTTCTGGCTGTATGAGTTTTCTGCTCTTAAGAATCCTTCCACCTACTGTATGCACATGTATATGTCTGTCTGTCTGGATATAACACAGATAACAAGCAAATACTTTCAATTTACAGCCTCATATCGTAACACTGTAGAATATACAGAATGACGGTAGGATTAGTGCCTGTTTTACATGCTCAATCAATCCATCAAACTTTTTATTTCTCTTTCACTTCTGTTTCAACAACTGCCACAACCGGTAAATTTATCATTCCCAACCCCTGTAAATGTTAAAGTTTTTTTTAAAAAGTCCGATGTTTAAGTAATTTGTGCGTTTTATCAATGCAAGGCACCACACACAGCCATTGATCCTCTTACATAATATGAGTCGGACATTACAGCGCAAAAACATGCACAATAGAGCAGGCTCTTTGGGATGCAGATTATAAGGTTCTGGATTAGAGTTGTCAGAATGACAAAGGGTACAGTAGATATAGGTATAAACACTGAAATGTTCTCTGCTTAGTTGTATTTATCAACAAAGATAAGAAAAAAGCAGAAAGGAAGGAAACTGCTGTGATAACATTATGTCACAACATCTACTTGTCAAGTTCCTCTTCCTCTCTAAATTTGAAAGAGCATCTGTCACTGAGTACTTTTGCATATTTCTTATGCAATAATGAAATCATTCTAATCAGACTTGAAGAGGAAACTGCAAACTATTTCAAGATGAACAACTTCACTTATAGTCAGTTCAATAGCAATCAGTTTTCTACTGTACGGTTACCAAATGCATTCAAAGCACACAGTAGGCAAGGTAAATGATTTGAACTCTACACAGCCAAAGAATATGCTTGATCACTTCAGATTAAAAATGTGTTTTGTGGTTGTTTTTCTGTCTTTTGAAGTGCCGTTCACATCATCCCTTTGCCTTTTCTATATCAGCCTGTACAAGATTAACACTTACAAAAATTACTAGCTATATATTATGTACAAGTTTACCACAGGATTCCTACAAGTTAGTTGGTGCATTAGTTTTCTGCATGTAATAAACAGGGCATCAGGGGAAAAAAAGGAAACAGCAATGTTAAGTCTTCTCACTGTCCAACCATTTGTAGTGGTGGAGGACTGGCTTTGTAAAGCTCTGTCTAAAACTTGTGATCATTTTCATGCCAGGATGCTTTATCTTCACCATTTGAGTTGAGGACCTAAGGTAAGACATTTAGAATACCATTAGTCACACACATGGCAAATTTAAAATATAATACTTGATCCCAATGTATTACATTAAATACAGTATATGGACATCTGAAACTTGATTATAATATATGTTTTCATTATTATAAATAAAACTAATATTTTATGCTTCCTCTGCTTAACAAGTTTGTCCATTGACTGTATGAAAAAAGCCCTCATTGTCATTAATGTTTCCCTTATTTTCTCCAAACCCTGCATGCAGAAGTATAAAATGTCACTATGTTTTTACTCTGCTGAACATCCACTGTATTATAGTACAAACAAAAAGCATGGAAACTTCAAGTAAGTATGTATGTAGAACCAAGAGGCCTTTGACCTAAATGGTAAACAGACATGATATTTTAGCCTGAATGTCTATACCAGTCCAGATGAGGTGTTTCATACACATCCGCTGGACAACATGCGCTGGGTGGAGACTAATAACAAAATTTCACACAAGTATTGCTTCACTTGCATTCAATGTATCTCTTGAACGAGAACATGGCCACAGATTATGTTGAACTTGAGGTAAAACTGAAATACATGTATTCTTATACACATTTACTGTAGACAAATCAAGTTTCAAAGAGAGTGGAACTTTACACTATCACACCTATACAGCTTCTTCTGCCGCTTTATCACCATGGTTACATACTGTAGGCTCGCTTCAGGAGCTTCCTGAATATATGAATTAAGTCAGGCAGAAAACACAGAGAAAAATATCCATATCTCGTCGTCACACATCGGCACCCATTTCCATAAGCTTTCCACTCACTTGGAAAGCTTTATAACCTTCTCACTTTGCAGATTCCACCTTTGCTACATAGTGCCAGATTTATCCCCAGCATCACCAGATGTATTTATATTAGAACCAGCAGCCGTATTGTTACTTGGAAACATCTTCTCAGTGGGAGTCACAGCAGGGCTGCCGACACCCGAGGAGCTTGAGCTGCTTGAGCGGTGCTGGGTTGGGGGAGGGCGCACCGGCCTCATGGGTGGGGGGCGTAGCTGAGACCCGGCCAGCCGGGCGGAGAGAGCAGGCTTGAAGGTGGTCATCATCTCAGAGGTGGAGCTGCTGCTTCGGCGCATGGCTGCATCTGGGTCACGGATCATAATGGTGTGCAGTGGACTGCCAGGCTCAGAGCTAACTGGGTTCTTCATGGGCTCCAGGGTGTCTAAGACCACATCGGGAGCCTGCTTAACGGTGTTCTGTCGCTCCAGCTCACGTAGCTCATGGAGCGCTGTTGTCATAGTCTTCTCTATGTCCTGATATAGGAGAGGTAAAGAGTATAGAACAATCAAAATCAACTGTGTGGTATTAAACTCAATTAGCAGACAGTAAACCAGTGAACATCAAGCCTGTGATAACTTCAGTAAATGGTACATTTTTGTTGCATGTTGATGCAGTTTAATCACAGGTTGATTTGAAATGCCTTGATATGGCTTTGAAAAAACAACAACACTCAGGCAACTTTAAAGTATCTGGAAATGAATGGATAACAGCCACATTTATAAAACAAAGCACCAACGTCTGCCAAAAGCTTAGCCACAAGTATAAATGGGCTAACACTTCCAAAACCGCTGCTACAGTCCTTTCAATTATTCTACACAGAAATGAAAATAAACTTTTTACACACAGCTTTAGTCAAGTTAAACCGATTGGCTTCTACCATTAGCGGATGAGGAGACTCTGGTGCAGAACCTTCGGTGCTCTTTAGCTTGTTATTCAATTCCAGGCCTTATCCCCTTGCTGCAGTTTGTCTCTGACATTCAGCCCAAATCCCAGCTGCTGCTCTCAGATTGAGAGCTACAGCAGGGGACCTGGTTCTGTTCTACCAAACCTACCCAATCCGCTTACATGCTATATTTGTCCCAGCTCATATTATATCTGATACATGTGTGACCACACAGAGTCACCAAACAGAGATATAAACAAAGGATATCAGAGTAGAGAAATAATTTTTCTTGATATCACTTTTTCTGATCAGCCTTTTCTCCATAAGCAATTTCAAGCTGATAAAACATCACTGAGATAATAGAAGACCTAACTATTGGACCATTTTAACAATGTCGTTACATTCCATTTTCTATTATATATGTATTTCATAATTATAAATAATGATTTTATATTATCAGCAACTCAAACTCCAGAATGGCACTTAAATGATGACACGGACTTCATGGTCTAAAGTGAAGCAGAAAATTGTCCAGTGAAAAGTTATTAAATGCTCTGCCATGAGTAAAATCCAGGTAAGAAAGTCTTACCTCAGCCAGAGCTTCAGTCTCCATTGATTTGTGGTCACCGAGGCTGCTGTGACGAGTAGCCCCCGTCATTGGTCTCAGTGGGTGACCCTCAGGATAGGCCTTTCTGTCTGGGTAGTTGATACTGCCTGCACTTCCAAAGGTGCCAAGGCGCCTCTTTTCTGGGCTCTCTATACGACCCTTGCTGATGGACACCTTGTGGGGGCTGCTGGGACAGGCTGCAGCCCGGGGAGGAGTGTCAGCTGTTGGGCTGTGGGTGTCTGTACCACTTCGACGACGTGGGATTGCAGCTCCATCAGATCGTAATCTGACCCTATAGAGAGGAGTCATACAAACCAACAATAAAACATGAAAACTCCTTAATAGTACAAAACTTTTAAAAAGGAAAGGCGTTTATTCTTAATTGCATCTACCTTCCCATGACTCCTCCAAAGTTGTAATCAGGTGAATGTTCACATGGTGATGGGACATCGTTTTTGGATGAACCTTTATCATCCAGCAATGGTCCGCTGCTCGCTTCACTATCTGCTTTCTGGCTCAGGTTATCTGAGAAAGCATCATCCCTGAAAGAGCAATAGTAGGGAGTATAAGATATGCACAACATGTGTGAACACCTACAGTCATTTATCACATTTTGGGAGGTAATAACTACAAACATCAAATTAAGTTACGTTTATTCAACACAATATTTCATGTTGTAATGTTGCTAGCTACACTGATAATCATTTGTAAAATGACTAGAGGTTTAGAGATTGCGTAATACAAGGTAACCAACAGCAATGGTTAAAACACGTTTTGCTGTTACTTACAGGTCTTGCACTACAATATATTGATGTGGGATGAGACCATCCACACCATTGTGCCGTCCTTCCCACCAGTCCTCAGATGCTCGGTGATACAGAAGCAGAGAGGCTCCCTTCTTGAAGGAAAGCTCTCTTGGAGTACGTCCCACATAGTCAAACTTAGCAATGGCCTCGATCTGTTCAACCTCTGAAAACAAACAGACAAAGAAACATCAACACAAAACTTAATAATTTAACAGAATTCAGTTGAAGGTACAGACAAGCTAGTTTAAACTATTTCTTTCCTTGACTTGTTTAACAACTTAAATGCAAATCTAAAGTAAAATGGTGGCCAAAACAAACAATAATACATTATGAGAGATTGGAATCTGTGCTTCTAGTCCATCGATCTTTGCTGCATCTGTAGCACTGCTGTGGTACATTATGTTATTTCCATGAAGTTAAACTCATTATGTCTTTACGTTGTAAATCACTCAGCTAGACCACAGTTACAAACGTGAAATGAATTAAATAAACATGGTTATGAGTGTGTGTGTGTGTGTGTGTGTGTGTGTGTGTGTGTGTGTGTGTGTGTGTGTGTGTGTGTGTGTGTTTGCGCACGTGTGAGTGTGCGCGTGTGTGTATGTATGTTGCGGTTAGGCTTTCCAATTCAGAAGACAGTGTAATTCCATAAACCAGCCATCAGAGGTCAGTAACAGTTAACTGAACACCAATTTCTGAACACCAAAGTCTATTAAGTTTAATTTTAGAAACTCAACAGGGGGTTGAGTTTTTTTTTTTAAAAGAGTAAAGATATTGTCATCACTGCATGGTTGATAAATTCTTAATTTAACAACATCATTTTTTTCCCCTCCAAGAACACTAATTATTGTCAGAGAACAACCACATAACAGCTACAGAAACAGTGCAACACAAGATCCAATAATGTCACACAAGTGTCTCAGTAATGAAGGCAGAACCTATAGCAGGCAAACAGCCTTTGTTCCTCTTTTCGAAGTAAGAGTAAAGGGTCATCACTCATTACAAATGCAGACAACAGTACAGATGAAACTTAGAGATAGGGTTACCCCAGTCTGACACAACATGCTTCATACTTCATAGACCTATCCATTAGGTTCTCACTGACAGCACAGGAGATACTATTCTGTGCATTACTTGCATTTTAGCTTTTGTGCCTGGCCCAGTTATGCATTCAGAGCTCAGAGGAGAATTTGGGAAATACTGCACAAAGGAGAAAGTCCCAGGAGAATTGCTGACTAACGCTGAACAAAGAGCAAGTAGGGGAGGAGGGGTGATGGAGGGAGTAATAGGGAGAAGAGACACACACACACACACACACACACACACACACACACACACACACACACACACACACACACACACACACACAGAGAAAGACGGATCAAAGAGGCAGTGCTGCATGCCAACACTGTTTACTCAACTTGCCTTCAGCTTCAAACATCACATAAGCCTCTACGCTCATAAGCTGTTGCAGCACAAACCTCATTCACCTATCAGTCAAAAGCACTTAATAAAAAAGGTCAGTCCTTACTCAAAGCTTTTTCATCCACAAAGACTTCTAAAATCACATCACACATTTTATCATGTGAAAACCATGTAACACTATTTGACAAGATGTGAACTGGCTTGATAGGTTTCTCTTTGAACGATCAAATGGCCAGGGTGTAGCATCTTTTTTTTTTAAATAATAAAACAAAAATAATAATAATTTCTTTTTTTTTTCTCTAAAAAATGTTCTCTAGATGTTGTGATACTGCTGTCAATATTGTGTATAAAAAGTGAATTACCACACCATGAACTGGAAGTATAATTGTAATATCTATATATTATTGATAAAATGGTGGAAGCATTTATTGGTGGTTTGAAAAAAACACATATCACATGGTAACGACTAAGTCCCTTAATAGAGTGGAGATGAGAAACGACTGCTATGATGTACTAACCTTCATCACTAGTGTGTGGTTCAGTGCCATTGTCAGCCTCATCAATGGTTCCTGGTTCACTGTGGGGGCTGTCACTGCAGGACAACATTGAAGTGAAATAAAAGGGTTAATTAATAGTATAAGCAATATCAGATGTTGCCTTGTTAAGAATACTGGTGTATTGTCATATTTACATGAAACCACAGAGAAGGATTATGGTTACTGAATATTATCAACTGGATTAATGAAACGGTAGCCAAATTTGTTAACACTGTGATTTCTAAAATTTTTTAGAACCTATATAAAATATTGTCAAGTTGTTACTGATATGTGGATAGTGGAGCATGACAATGTCATTTCCCTGTTAAAGTATGTACGTCAGAGTTGATATACTCACCAGTACTCCTCCCCGCCAGTCATGCACTTTTCATACACTGGGCCATCCAGCTCACGTTGACTGGGAAAGATGACTTCATTGTGGATGATGATAGTCTTGATGACCTCGTTAACATGTGCCTGGCATAATACAGGATCCTGGCTGTCTGGGATGGGCATCAGGGTTGGTCCAAAGCAGATAGCCAAATTGTATGGATCCATCATATTCTCATCACTGTACTGGGAGAGACTGAGGGCCAGGACACAGGTTGTTAGATAGTGTTTGTGTTTTGAAGTGATGTTACAATTCCTTTTTGTATTATGGTGCTTTTGTTGCTATTTTGGTCCTCTTTGTCTACATTTACATCATGGAAGATTCCACAGACTGTTAGAAGAGTTAAATATTAAACCTGCAATGGCTGATTTTTTGCCACTTGGGGGGAGCAGAAGCAAGCTATGAACACTGACATATTATCACCTTCTAAGTTGATATGGTGCTTATTTACCCATCCAATAGATACAGAGCAACATTAGGATTAATTTGGAGTCCTATTTCTGGTCACCTGGTAAGTTTAGGTCCAATATTCACTCAACTTTAACCTTGTTTTTGGTTTCTACCAACTCCTGTCCTGCAATATTTGCCTCTTCAGTTGCTAAATGCTGTACTGTGTTCACCAACTAGTCACTAACTCTCCGTCAGCTATTTGCTGATGGTGAGTGAACAGTGAGTTTATCAGTGCTTTTTTACATAAAAACAGCTGCCTACACTCTATTAGAGTGGTGAGATTGAGAATGAGCTGAGAGGAACTGTGATAAAAAGTTGTGTGATAATTTTGTTGATACATGTACATCATTATAAGTGACCCTATTTACACACAAGTAGTCATGTGGCCCGTTGCTAATATAAATATATTAATAACTGATTTAAGCTGCTTTAAGTTAAGAAATATGAATCTATACTAAGCTGAAAACAAACTGTTTTTTAGCAGAGACATGTCTAAAAAGTCACCAGCTTCAAATTAAGTCAGATTTGACTTACAGTATTACATGCTTAATTGTACAGCTTAGTTAGAGATTTGTTTGAAAAGTACTCCGATCAGCCAGCCCCTTCAACAAATCAACTTAGCCTGCACATGCCACAACCCACTTTAAGAAAACCAAATCATCTAGTGCTTCAAGAGGAAGTCATAATCAGTCCATGCACATAATCAACAAGCTGCGACAGAGCAGTAAAGCCACAGCTAGAGCAGCTCCAACAATGAAGTGGGTATAGGAGTAAAACGAGGGGCATGAAATCAAACTCTTTGTTCTGCTGGCTAACCCAGTAAAAGGAGCAGAGCATTATTCACATCCATTATCAGAGGACAGGTATACTACTTTAGTGAGCCACGAGTTTCCGAGCCCATAAATAACTTCTAAAACACTGCAGATAGATGTAGCAATAAGAAGGTGGTTGTTTTTTCTGTATGCTTTTGTACACTATATTGCCAAAAGTATTGGTTCACCTGCCTTGACTCGCATATGAACTTAAGTGACATCCCATTCTTAATCCATAGGGTTTAATATGACGTCGGTCCACCTTTTGCAGCTATAACAGCTTCAACTCTTCTGAGAAGGCTTTCCACAAGGTTTAGGAGTATGTTTATGGGAATTTTTGACCATTCTTCCAGAAGCGCATTTGTGAGGTCACACACTGATGTTGGACGAGAAGGCCTGGCTCTCAGTCTCCGCTCTAATTCATCCCAAAGGTGTTCTATCGGGTTGAGGTCAGGACTCTGTGCAGGCCAGTCAAGTTCATCCACATCAAACTCTCTCATCCATGTCTTTATGGACCTTGCTTTGTGCACTGGTGCACAGTCATGTTGGAACAGGAAGAGGCCATCCCCAAACTGTTCCCACAAAGTTGGGAGCATGGAATTGTCCAATATCTCTTGGTATGCTGAAGCATTCAGAGTTCCTTTCACTGGAACTAAGGGGCCAAGCCCAGCTCCTGAAAAACAACCCCACACCATAATCCCCCCTCCACCAAACTTTACACTTGAAGTTGGCACAATGCACACAGACAAGTACCGTTCTCCTCGCAACCGCCAAACCCAGACTTGACCATCAGATCGCCAGATGGTGAATCGCGATTCGTCACTCCAGAGAACGCGTCTCCACTGCTCTAGAGTCCAGTGACGGCATGCTTTACACCACTGCATCCAGCACTTTGCATTGCACTTGGTGATGTATGGCTTGGATGCAGCTGCTCAGCCATGGAAATCCTTTCCATGAGGCTCTCTACGAACTATTCTTGAGCTAGTCTGAAGGCCACATAGAGTTTGGAGGTCTGTAGCGATTGACTCTGCAGAAAGTTGGCGACCTCTGCGCACTATGCGCCTCAGCATCCACTGACCCCGCTCAGTCATTTTACATGGCCTACCACAGTTGACTGTGGAATATTTAGGAGCGAGGAAATTTCACGACTGGACTTGTTGCACAGGTGGCATCCTATCACAGTACCACGCTGGAATTCACTGAGCTCCTGAGAGCGACCCATTCTTTCACAAATGTTTGTGGAAACAGTCTGCATGCCTTGGTGCTTGATTTTATACACCTGTGGCCATGGAAGTGATTGGAACACTTGATTTCAATTATTTGGATGGGTGAGTGAATACTTTTGGCAATATAGTGTATATCCTATTCTTCCTAGGGTCCACAGGATCTTGCCTTTCCACATGACTGTTGTTTTTCTGTCTTTGCCCAATATATTGTTCAACATGGATTTTCCCCAAAAGAAATAGATTTACATGAAAGTTAACATTAAAGAGAAAAGAATAATCATATCTACTTCTCTCCTGTATACACCAGCACCTATTACCTGGTATGTAATGTAAATGTGTGCAAACTCACTGATTGAGAAAAGCAAAAAGGTATCTCATCACAATAATGATGGTCCGAGGAAGAGTCACAATAATCTGCTGGATATGATGCGCCCTCTCCGCTCCAGATTCCAGCTCTGAAATATAGAATACAGAATAGATGGTTTACATTGTGATAAACAAATATAGCTTTGAAACTTCTATGGGCATTTAGCTTATAACAGCACTGTCCACTGAAGTATAGTATAAGCCTGACTGTAGAAGTGGAAATTGATCAAGTGAGAGTACAGTGCCGAAAAGGCAAAGAAGAAAACTGTTCTGAAAGCTGCTATTTGACACTTTAATAGAAGCCCCCTGCTGCTTTTTGTCAGAGCCTTGAGGCACACTGAGTGATCAAACTATTAGAAACAGCGGTGAAATTATTCTGCAGTGAAGTTGCACACTGCAGGCTGATGTGGCCCTCATGCTCCTCTTCCTACTGGCTTTCTGTTAAAAATCGGACAGAGAGCCCTGGTGTTTAGATTGCTTCCATGTGCTGCACCACATGCCTTTCTCTTCTTCAGTAAAACAGGAGTTTCTGAGAAACTGTAAGGTGTGTTTTCTCTTTTCTTTTTATGTTCACTAACAACTGCTATGGCTTTGAACACTTTCTGTTGCATGTGACTCACTGATGGTAGAGATGAAGTCCAGGAAACGCTCCTTTGGGAAGATTGGGTTCTCCAGTCCTCTGAAATATAGCTTTAGCACCCCTGCCACTGAGTTGATATCGTGCTCATTCTGGTCATCAATCAAGGGATCTTCACCTGATTAACAGAAATAAGTATGCTCTCAGTGCTTTTTAAAAAGTGTTCAATGGCGTTATCCTTTTTATGTGATGGTATTAATGACCTGATATTATGTCATTTGTCATTTTGTTGTGCCATACAAGCAGTTATTTACCTCTCTCAAATGAATTTTTAATATCATTGACCTCCACCTGTGATCCTGGCACACGGAATATGCCTTGCTGCTGCAACCCTGAAAGAAATACAACCCAGAGTGTGCAGATAGAGTCAGACTTATGCTAGCCATCATTATCTCCAAACCCCAGTGCCAGCCTCATGAAAGTCTATTGGAAACACATAACACAGAGCAGGAAATGTAATCTAGTCATAAATGGAGATGCGTATTTTTCCAGGAGAGGGCCCCTCAGTGAGGCTGTAGCATATGGTTTCAGTTAGAGGGCTCCTAATCAGTTTTCTGGAGTTTCATTAGGTCCAGATCCAGGGGAAAGGCCTGCAGGCTACAGCAACGAGCTGAAGACAGATGTGAAGGTATACAGGGAGGAGTTATAGGCAGGGAGGATGGGGGGTGGGGCTGAATTGACTAAACAAAGACCAATGGGACTTTCAAAACTCTCCGTGTGTGATCTATTGTTATGAGCCTGTCAAATCACCGCCATGCAGCTGAGCGCCTCAGAGACTGAGGTAGAGAGTGGAGCAGGTCAATCTCTGTGCCTGCAGTTATTTGTGGGAATATATTGCCTTGTCCAATGGTTGCTGTCACTTCTTATAAGGCTGGAAGAGTTTTCAAAGGACTTTCTTTCTTTTCCACCCCTTCGTTCGGAAGTAGTAGCCGCAACAACATCATGTGAGACTTACCGTATAGATTGATGTACCTGACACAGCTCTCAACAACAAGTGGAATCGGTTGGCCTGAATCCTGCAAGGAAATAATATGAATAAATACTGACAATGCAAGACAAAAAGTAATGCATAACTAAAAGACGTAGTAATATATAATATTTAATTTATAGTGTTAACTTTGCTATACAAATAAATGATCTTATTCATATCAATTAAAGAGATGCAAGACAGAAGGAGTCTAATCCATCTCCAGCTCCATCTCACCACAAAAAAATCTAATTGCTTGTCCTGATGACTCATAAACATTTCATCAGGCAAATCTCATATGCAGTAAAAAAAAATACAAGCAACTATTATTAATAACCTGATGTCAGAGGAATGTAAACAGTTGTGGAAAGTAGCAGCAAACAAGTGTAGCTGAAGCAGTTGGGAGTAAATTACTACTATTAGTCAAATTGTTTTGGTGCATTCTGAGCCGTGACCTATACTCTCCAACAACAGAGGTACCTGGATGCGGGTACGGGCATTCCTTCTTCCTCTGGGACAGAAAGCAGCAAAGCACAGAGTAGCAGAGGTAGAGAAGCAGAGAAGCATAAGGTTAGAAAAGCTCAGGTGACAAATGATTCCTCTGGAGGTTAAAGAAGGCTAAGCACAGGGACTGGCATTAGGAAAGCTACAGAGATGCAGTAAGGGAGGGGTGCAGTAAGGAGCAAAGCAGACCCACTGCTGTCTCTTGTCTCTCAGTCACCCAAAGAATGACTGGATTTAGAAAGAAAGCCAGAGATCGTAAATTGTTCTAGAGGGAATAAAGAGACAGCTGACTGCTGCTCTGTCTGCACCAGCAGAACCACGGAAGGGAGGAGGAGGATTAGAGGTTAAACAGAGGCGTTATATCATGATCAAGGGCAGCTGAAAGAGGAAGGAACAAAAGGCCAAAGTGAGGAAGAGAATGAGAGAGAAGGCTCTAGCTGCCTTCCCCTCCTGCTCCACAGGGGCCGCTCAGTCATACAACACCACCAGAGGGTACCTTGATGAAGGTCTCCATATTGCCGTTAAACAGCTTATGGTTATACATGGAGCGTGGCCTAGGCTTCCGCATTTTCTGTGGTTTAGGGGGAAGGGTGGGGGGCCTGGGAAATAATGGACAAAAGGAACAAAAAAAACATATTCTGTCAAACTGTAGAGCCAAATGTGTGTTCAAAAGCGGGTACAAAAAACTGTCGCCCAAAAAGAGCAGTAAGAAATTCCTCTGTTTAGGTAAGGTCACAAAAAACAGAAACATCTGTTATTTAGAAGCTGAAAAAAGGCATCGAGCAATTTCATTAAATAGGTCTTTAATCATTAAAGCATGATATGTCTGCCCCTTAAATTATTACTTAGAGGTTGGGATGATAGACTCTGGATCAATTTTCAATAAAATACTTCTCTTGACTTACTGAAAACACAGCACAGATTAATAAACATTATTAACAAGGCAAATAAATCAAGCCCACCAGCTGATATTTCATATCACCATGTCACATACCTTACAGCAATATAAGGCAGTTAAATTCTGCTGACACTCATAAATGCATGATTCCTTTCAGAAAATACAATTTCATGTTTCTTGTGTTGTCCCATTAATAATAGAAATCTCCCCCAAACTACTGTAAATGTCTTCTCCTGCACCCGAACATCATGCATGCAAATGTATCCTCTCACAAACACACAGAAATATGCAGGCACAACTTATTTTTGACAGTTTCAGCAAGACGCAGCTGAAGGTCATTTTAATATTTATGACAATCCTTTTCGAAAGAAACCACAAGAGCAACATTTAGTATGTGCAAGTGAATGTGTCATATTTGGAGACACTGGTAGAGATTTGGCATTTTATGTCTGTACATAAGATACAGAGCATGATGTTAGGCTTGACAGTCATTGACCACAAATAATGAAAAGCCATGCAATATTGTCAAATATAAAATATACATAACATTATTTTTTAACATCTTTTTTTTCTGTTTGTTATAACTACTGATGTACTTTTGTCTTCTTTTCTATTTGATAGTAGAAATGTAGATTCTGAAATTGAGATCTGAAATTGATAAAGTAAGTAGATGCTTCAACAGTGAAAGGCAGGGGTCAGAAACATATCACAGGAGATCTTACCTTGTAGTTCCACATTCAGCCCTTTCCCCTGTGGAAAAAAAGGGAAATGTTATATATTTGTGTCTTTATAGTGTATATTAGGCAGACTTCTGTGGTCCAGCCTCACTGAAGGGAGAGACAACATGACTATTGAGAGAGAGAGATGAATGGAGCAGTGCTAACACCATTCATTGGACAAAGCCATTGAGCAGTCGTTGCTGAAACCTCAGGGGACCCAGAGAACATGGTGGGGGTACAGGCCTTGTCTCAGAGTAGGGAAAAGGGCTGGCGGCAGCAGTGTGTGTATGTTGGGGAGGGGGGTCTATCAGTGGTTACGCTGAGCAATGTCTGTGCTGGCTCACTGATCCTTTTGTTGTAATAGGAACAACATAACATGCACGTTATATACACTGCGGGTTTCTACAGAAAACACCATCAAACTCTGCTATAAGAATACATGATAACACACATGCTCTTGTGTGCTAAAACAGAATATAATTATTTCTAAATTAAGTTAATTCAAACATGACCAAGTTTGGCTTCATGGAGTGAGAGTGTGTCTTTGTCCAGCAGCAACTGCACTATCAGCTGGATGGGAGTCAATGCGCAAAAAAAGGCAACAATGGCACCATAGTATTCCAACATGATTTCTTTACTTCATCTTACAATAGACAGAGAGAGCAAAGGGTAACCCATTTCTCAACACATCACTCTGGCAGATGGGACAAGGTCTCTGGAGCATTCATGTGAAGAAACAACAGCACATTTCCCAGACATCATTGCACTGAGTGATATCCCTGTCTACCTCTGACCAACCAACCTCAAAATTACACTGAGTTTCTCAAACATGAGTAAAAAGTCAGAATTGATATCCCCCTAATTTCATATCCCAAAGTGCCAAAGCCCCTCAACAATAGAGGAGATATCTATTGTGCCAATCATAAAAGATGACAAGTAGAAATCCATTTCACTGAACAAAGGAATTGGTGAAACCTTATCTGGGAAACAAGGGCTGGCAGATATCCTGGCACCATCTTGTCAGTGTCTTGCCAGTGATTGACATTTTATTTTTATTAATACACATAAACGCCATGTGGCACTCACCAGACTCATCTTGTACCCTCGGCCATGCTGACACACAACCATGCACATACACAAACATACTATCTTTGGGTAAGAAGCAATGAGTTAATGAGCACGACGCAGCACTGATTGATCACCTGAATAATTAAACATGGGTGGTACCTAGAGATGCCATATGCCACGTTCATGCACTCTCTCAGCTGCTTCACCAAAAACATACAAGCAGATCTGTCCAGAGACTTAAAAAACCTATAATGTAAGTATTAATGAATGTAACAGCATGTAGGTTGGTTGTTTGCCACAGAATAAATCACAAGAACACTTGACAAAGCTCTACAAATCTCAGAATAAATTAAGTAAGACTTGAATAAATGTATCCTTATGTAAACTCTGGAAATATGCTGCTTTTGCATGTACCATTTGTGCTGCGAGGCCTCAGCTGTCTGCGCCTGATGCCCTTTTCTATTAGGTGAACCCCAGGAGCAGCTGCAGAGATGGGTCTGGGCCTGGTCCTGCTGATAGATTGGGCGTAAACAGTTCACGGCTGAGGTGACAAGGGAACCCCTGGGGAGGGGAGGGGCCATGGGAAACCTCTCTTTATAACCCTGGAAATGGAAACCCTCCCTGTGGCTACACCAATATGGAGACTAACCGGATAATGTTTTAACCAGTAGACATAAGCAGGAAGGGGAATGAATACCTCAAAGTAACTCTGCTTTTGGTGTGGTAGTTTCCCATTTAAATATCAATCATCATTGCCTCTTTCCTTCCCTAAAAAAAAAAGTCTTTGTAGACTCCTATACCTAATTTTCTGCTGCTTATTAGATATAACCTGCACCACTATAACCCTGAAGGAGGTGATTTTGCAGAGCTATGGCAGGGTTGTGAGAACTGCAATTACAAGATGAAACACTAGGTCAGGCGTATGCCATTGAAAAAACACCACAGACAGTAAAGACAGATCGAAAGAGGAGGCTCCTTACCTTCACCCAGTGTCTGTTTCAGTAAGTCATGCTTGGCCTGCAGCTTAATGATGAGGTTACTGCCATTCAGGTACTCCTTGAATTTCTAGACAAAGAGATGAAGGCAGCAATGTGAGGGCAGCAGCACTAATCCAATGGA
The DNA here is from genome assembly GCF_963691925.1 of Scomber scombrus. NCBI lineage: Eukaryota > Metazoa > Chordata > Actinopteri > Scombriformes > Scombridae > Scomber > Scomber scombrus. Next base: position 17,178,730 of record NC_084972.1, read on the forward strand.
ACGTGCAAAGTCAAACAACTCAGTGTCACTCAAATGAACATAAATTCAATCTGTTCAAGTTTTAATTTAAATTCTGTTTTTGGAGTGTGTGCAAGTTATGACTGAGGGTTTGATTTTGAAAAGCTGTGCTAAGCGGGAGTTCACAGTAGGCAGCCATTAGCAGTTTCGACCAGTAGGAACATCAAAATTGACATGAACTCACTGAAAAGTAGAACATTTCAGTCTCCTGTTGATTCGACCTCCTCTTGGCTATATTCAGCTTGCTCATGTAAGACTCAGAGGCCACAGACTTAATGGATTCAGTGGAGCGGCTGTGTTGGAAGGCATCCGACACGTCAAAGTCCTCCACCGTCAGCATGTCCTGCAGCGTTTGCATGGTGGCATCCAAGGTCTTTCTCACCTGCACAGATGGTGAAATACAGAAAACAAAAAAGATGACAAATGAAGCATCATATCTTACTCGGTCTTGGTCATATTTTCCTTTTAATAGGAAACAAAATGCAATTTATTTTCCTCCAACCCATCACAATATTGAAGTAATTGATGACATTTTCAAGGGCAACAGTGAGTGATTTACAGCACGAACATATTTATATCAAAGACAAATTGACCCCTGAACAATAAATGACTTTGCTTGTTGCACTGAAACGACACCAAGCAGCATCAGAATAGAATTTCAGAACAACCCGCAGGTCAGGCATAAATCAGAAAAGTAGCTGAAAATGATAAGTGTCTGACCAAGATACAAATTGTTCCTAAAATTGCAGAAGCAGGCTTTTTTGTTTAGGCCTGAGATTGATAAAGCTCATTTCTAGTAATGACATGGCTCGTCCATTATCCTCAAGAGCACATGACACAGGGACACAGGGAAGAGGCAGAGCCATTGGCACAGGCAAGTCCAACAGGGCTTGGTTATTATCACCTCCATTTGCACCTTTGTGTCTGCAGCTCATCATCACAATAGACAATTTCAAATATAACCTCATAGAAAACACAACATTGGCACTATGACAACATTCTAAATATACTCTCAGCTCCTACAGAGCAAGGGTCATTGAAGAGTAATTGCAATGAGAGCAGATGGTGATGTGGCCCTCCTACTTGGCTCTGGGGAAAATGAGACTGGCCTTTCTGTTTTGGGGGTTGGGGCTGAAGGTGTTGGGGGTGGTGGTGGTGGTGCTGCTGGACAGACACAGAGCCATCATAAATCCTCACCTCCTCATTCTCAATCTTCAGTGTAGCTAAGCGAGACTGCAGTTGGTGATATCGCATCAGGAGTTCAGTCTGGACTGGCTGCTGGGCACTCACCTGGCACACCTGAGGAGGAAGAGGACAAAATTGGGAGGAGAAAATTGATCCATCTGAAGTTTAAGAGTTGCTTTATAAAAATCAAAAAATGTTCCCCAGTTTTAGACAAATCTTTGACAAGAGTTGCAGCATTCGAAGCATCTCACCTCATCTCCCATGTGTGGCAGGTACTCAAAGCGCATAGGAGGGCAGAACACCTGGTTATACATATCCATGATCTTGTGCTTGTCACTGCGAGAGTCAAGGTTGTCCACTGCATTCTCTATGATATCTAGCCCCTCGTGGCGTGATGTCTCTAAGTTGTACTCGGCAGATAAGTAGGTTCTGAAGGTACGTGCCAAGCTAGCATGGTAACCCAGGTCGCAGCACTGCAAAAATAAAATACCTGATAAATGACCAGGAAAAAACACTTTGCCCATGTGTTATCAGAATAATAATACAGTACATGCTGTTAAATAATTCATTTGACAAACTAATACAAATTTTCAGGGAATATGAGTGTTTGAGTGCAAATTTGTAAAAGTTAAGCACCCTCCTTCCTGTTCAGACCTAGTTCATGGACTAAATCCCAAATTACATACAGGTTACTATTCAAAAATAGAAGTAGAGTTCACAGAATTACAGGAGCTAGCACAGTAGGACACCTGGGATAATGACAGAGTCTTATCACACAGAGCAGTATGAACTAACCTAATTAAGCAGAGGATTGTAGTGAGGAGGTTTAGAGGGAGCTGACAGCTCTGTGAATCACTAAGTA